>NC_134710.1:334098266-334398891 GCF_043290135.1 Rhipicephalus microplus
CTCGGTCAGGGGTTGTCCTGTCAGCATCTACCATATAGCGTAGTTATCGAGAACGGGTTGCGACCTTTCTTTCGTGGACGTTCCACACTGTCTACAGACTTCGGAGCATTGCTGATCCAGCCTCACCGGCGGTTGCAACGATGCTCGTTCGAAAAGGGTGCCGTCATATCGCACTAAGATGGCAGGCGCGAAATATTTTCGGAAGCCATACAGTAAGGACGTGAGTGAAAACCCCTGTCACGAAAGTAATCTATCCTGGCGGGACATTGGGGCATTCTAGAAGTGCTGGGTTCTTCGAGACCGAAGTTTGCATAGCTCTGATACTTACGTGGTGCGACACGTTTCCGTGGTGTGTTCTTGCTATATTAAAACAGCCTTCGCTTAGGGAACATCTGGAGTTTGCATATCACGATCTGCGGAAGGGATGTGCTGTTTGTCGGGCCTTTCAATCGTTATAGCTTTGAAATCGTACTTGGCTGAGCTAGTTTCGCTTTTACGTTGCTTTTTGAGGACCGCCAATGCAGCCGGGAGTCATCCGAATTTTAAAGGAAGTGCACCTTGATGATCATTTCTCTCCGTGGATTTTTCTGCTTGAAGTTTTGTCAAGCCAGCAACAGTGTGACAGAAAAAGGGCTTAAGTTTTAAGACAGCAGACAAAAAGTATGGAAAGGGGCACGTGGTTCACATTCCCCTTTCTACTAGTCAGTATGAAACGAACCGAAGCGTGTGGTACAACCAGTAAGCGCAACACACTGGCGTGCCAGAAAGAGAACGCCTAGCACGAGAGCGGGTACTTCAAGTAAGAAGGGGAAAAAAGCAAACGTTGCAAATTTGCCTGATTCCATTCACGCTTCCAACAAACACCGGGCGATTCTTTTAGAAACGAACGTATTTAACTGATTTGTGATTTCTTCACAAATAATGTGATGTTACTGCTGTTAGTGGCGAGATATTCAGGTAGAATGAAAATTTAGAGGCCCCTCAAGTTTTTTTGTTTTTTTTTTTGCAGCGCCGACAAAAGACGAAATAAAAAACAACGAAAGCCACGACATTCTGCAGAAGTACATAACAAGAGAGACGCCGGGCAAATATGCGCATGCGTCAAAGTGGCGTGACGAGTGCGCGAACGTATATAGCTATCGGTTTTCACATCAACGTAACGTAATAAACGTGGCATCTCCAACTTCCGCCACCACTGGCGGATGCGAATGCGAGGCCGGACTATCCATTCGTCTTTGCATAAAATTTCGTAGTTTTTGTTGTTTATTATTTATTCATATTTTCGGCGTCGCACATCGAATAACAGGACAGGCCAATAATTTTCATCCCTCCTAAGTGTTTTGCCTCTAACCATAATAAATTCTTCTACTTTTTAACAAAGCTACAACGAAACTGATGAAATAGGTCAGTTATAAAAACGTCAACCATCTATATACTGCTGCCACTGGATTAACGAACCTATCTACAATTAGCACGGTGAAAAAGGAGTGCTGTTGCTGAAAAGTATGCTCGTGGTATCCATGAGAACATGATAGTATTGTACAACTCAGCGCTATATATTCTTTTTCTTGAAATGTTGTAGGCCCGTGTGCTCAGATTTGGGTGCACGTTAAAGAACCCCAGGTGGTCTAAATTTCCGGAGCCCTCCACTACGGCGTCTCTCATAATCATATAGTGGTTTTGGGACGTTAAACCCCACATATCAATCAATCAAATCAATTCTTTTTCTTGTCCAATTGTGTGCCCTTGTTCTACGCAAACTTTCAGAGCTAGAGCTAAGATTATGCACGTGATCGCAAAGTTCCCATCTAAGTTCTTTCTTACCACATGCATTCGCTAGTCACAACGAAATGTGCAGGCGGTATAGTGTAGCTGTGCTTGCAGTCGTCATTGTAACCGTTGTAAAGGCAATGAAACGACTTGCAATGGAATAACAACTCCAGAACGAAGGAATGCCCACGTGGTCTCTTTTTTCTTCTTTAGAGTAGCTATTATGCGATCCAAATGCCGCAGTACTTGGGTCCTTCTCGCAATAATAGAACGCAGCTGTTTAGAAGCACCGACAGGCAAAGACCACTGTTTTGTAAAAGCAATGCTGCCGTTGAAACCGAGACTGCACTGAAAGCATCTTATAGTGATGCTTTAGCATCGCGTGCACGTTGGAAAGTAAACAACCAACTAAAAGGCGCGTTGCACGACAGTGTTGCGCCCCTTGAATGTCGATCCCCCCCTCACATTTCTCTTTAGTCTATGGGCAACAATTCATAAAGCTTTTGTGTTTAAGTTCTTTTGGTCATTGTCCCCTTCGATAATAGATTTCGATGATGATATGCAATTCACTTTTAAGAAATCTTTTAGCATGGTAGCTCATTTTTAGATACGGATCAATACTCTACCTTTACGCCCCAATGAGGTAGCCTATATATAGTGGCTAAGGCACTCGGCTACTGACCCGCAGGTCGCCGGATTGAATCCCGGTGGGAGCGGCTGCATTTTTCGATAGGTTGATTGATTCATTTGTAGAGTTTAACGTTTCAAAACCACCATATGATTATGAGAGACACCGTAGTGGACGGCTGCGGAAGTTTCGACCACCTTGGGTTCTTGAACGTGCACCATTCTTTGAGCACGCGGGCCTACAGCATTTTCGCCTCCATCGAAAATGCAGCCACCGCAGCCGGGATCCGATCCCACGACCTGCGGATAAGCAGCCGAGTACTTTAGCCACTAGACTACCGCGGCGGGGCCATTTTTCGATGGAGGGGAAAATGTTGTAGGCCCGTGTGCTCAGATTTGAGTCCACGTTAAAGAAACCCCAGGTGGTCGAAACTTCTGAAGCTCTCCATTACATGGCGTCTCTCATATTCATATGAAGGTTTTGGGACGTTAAATTTCACATATTATTATTATTACTTTACCTTTACACTGGTGTGATCTAGCTCTATAACAAAAAAAAAAAAGAGTTGTGCCTCCTTTGGTCGACCACGTTAAAGTGTCGGCCTGTTCCTATTTATAATATCACTTAAAAAATTCTGCGGCTATCCAAAAGCTACAGCCCTCATGTGTCTTGTGAAGCAGCGGATAATTGGGGGGTGCCAATGCCACATATAGCGCCATGTGTAATGCATTCCTGAAATTTTATGTTAGTGTGCATAGATTGCACGGATCACCTTGATGTTTTTCAGGAAAATATTGAATGGCTCTGCAGTATAATTAGAGCATCAGGGAACTTCGCACACAAGACAGCGCGCCACACATTGTGTTGACAGCGACATTCTCACCTTACAGGTATTTCACTGGAAGATGTGTTAAATATGTTCACACGAGGTCGTCGCGCCAATTTCATCCAGCTAGCATGTCCTTAGTTAAAGAAGATGCCAAAAAAGTCACAAGTTCTCGTCATTTAAATATAATCATCGAAAATCAAAACTGAATATCTGAATATCTGACCGAGCGAATCAAGTTATATCAGTGGCTGACGTTTACAGCAGACATCTTTTCCAGGACGTAAACAACATAGGCTCCTTGCCATTCCTGCATCCGCGCATTCGCTTAATTGCTGATCCGGAGGTCACGGGATGAAATGACGACCACCACGAGTGAATTTCGATAAAGTGGTCGAAATTTCCGGAGCCCGGCGTGTATCATAATCTAATGGTGGTTTTGGGAGGTAAAGCACTATGAATTATTTTTATTGTCCTCAGATTCCCAGCTTTGCGGGAGGTGGGAGAGAGGCCGAAAAATTATGACCCCTTCTCCCTACCTTCTTTGCCAGTTTTTTGGCAATTAAGGTTCTTTTTTTTTTTTTTGTCAGCCTTACGGCACCACGCACCACCGACACGAATCCTCACGCAGACAACGAGACGTCTTGTGCCCAGTAGACGTAAGCGACGGCTGTCTGTAAAGGCACGGCATACGATTTGTGTAATTAAAAATGTCTGGGGCAAGAGATCACCCGGACGGGTGCGCAGAGTGGTGGTGCCGGCGAGATGGGCCACGGCGTTACACAACCATTTACCACAATTACTGGGCGCGTAACAGCAACTCCACCACCAAACTCCGGAAGAGGAAGAAAGAGTGGGAGATATTTAAAAGGGTCCGCTTTGTTGCGACATCACGCTCTGGAAGAAACGGGAGGAGGAGGAGAGGTCCGGAAACGGCTTGTGTTGGTACACACAGGGCCACAATGGCGACACGCAAATGAGCGCGGCAGCCGGGCACGGTATTGAACGGCGCGCGTGACAAGACGAGAGGGGAGAGCCCCTCGGCGCGCTGCTCTTCTTCGTCTCGGGACGCGCGGCCCCGTTTTCGCGGTCACGTCCGCGAAAGACGCCGAACACGGCGCTCCTCTTGTCCGGGCGGCGTCAAAGCGCGCGCGTTCGGGCCGCCGCAGCAAGGTCAGCCGTCGTTGACCCGCTCGCATGGCGGGTCACTACTACTCGCTGCGCCGGGACCTTCCCGCGCAACCAGAACCGGGCCCCCGCGCAAGAAAAACTGTGTTAACGGGTGACCAAAGAAGGAGCAGCGCCCCGAGCAGGAGGACCCCGCGTGCTCGGCTTGACCTCGGCGTGGTAGCGTGGTCGCTCCCGCGAGCTCGCGCCCCCCAAATCAACCCCGCGCCCGCAGCAACCTCCAGAGTTCAGGCGGCGGCCGATGGTCACCCGTGGAATGACAAGGGATGCTCTGCTAGTGCGCGCGAAAAAAAGCAAAAAGAAAACACAGAAATGGGAATCTCTTAGCTTCGTGCCACTTCGGAGAGCGCCGAATTTCGAAAGAAGGGGCAGGCTCATGTGGAGTCAGCGCCACTCGGGAAGGAAGCGGCGCTCCTCTTATGCAAATGTCATCCAGCTGACGCGGGGAACGCAGAAATACACGATGAAGACAACCTTCAGAGGACTGGCGGGCGATGGAGGAAGAAACTTGGCCTCGCTTTTTGACCGCGCGCTCCGCCTTACTTTTTTTCTCGATGGGCGCCACGCGCGCGGAGGGACGGTGGAAACGATATCTCGTTTGCGGCCCGTGGCTCGTTGCGGATACTTAAGCGTGCGCCGCCATAGTAGTTTCCCCGTAAGAAATAATGTGGAGTATCTAGTTCGAGGAAAGTGTAGCCGAAACGCAGCGCGAGACGCACCATAATCGAGACTAAGCGATGACCAAACGGCGGCCGTGTACACCGATGGATGACACGGGTGGTCGCTTCAGGGATGGAGATTTTTTCCGACACGGATGAGAATCAGTCGGGAATAGTTTTGACTTCATGGGGTTACTGGCGAACGAAGTTCACTGGCGGCATACCTTAGTGATTTTCTTCCTCATTGTTCCTCTGTTTATTTTTTTTTGCTTGAAAATTATTTTTAGGCCAACCAACGGGAAATGCAAAAAGAAAAAAAAGAAAACTCACCTGCAGCTCTGATTTATTGCCTTTTTTGCCCTTCGAATATGGCGGATCGCTCCTCTAATATTATCACTTATTTGTAAATATGTCCGGGAAAGATTATTCCAGCAAATTAAAAAAAAACAAGATAGGTCACGTTTTCTTATACATCTTCAAGAATAGGTATGTAATTGAGCTCGCTTCTAACTGGAGACCAGAAAGATTTGCCGGCGTGTACTGAGCGTCAAGATTTATGCTTATGGCAAAAAATAACATAACAAATAAAAAACTGTTTCTTTGCCTTCTTAGAAGTGCTATCTAACACAAGGTATGATAAGTAAGACACGCAAATGAAATATACCTCTAGCTGATTGATCGTGTTTGAGAAAGCGCGTGTGTTGTGTCTCTCACCGAGGCAATGGCCACCGAAACCTTCGCCCGTTACAGTCGAAGCTGCCCATGCCGCGGCCTCCCAAAGGCCGGACATAATTATTTCTTCTCGAATTCCTTCTCGCGACACTCTGGAGGAAGAATTCAACCTCGGAGCACCGGTGCAGAGTCATGTTCTTTCTCGTTCGACTGGTGACGTTTGCGGGATGAGCGTTAAAAAATAAACAAAAGAGCGCTCGAGTCGTGAGACTGGCGCAACAAGCGGGCGGGAGGAGCCACCGAAAGTGGACACGGCCGGTAATAGCCGTAATCTGTCGGACACACGTTCTCCGTTTTGACTCGTCTCATTGCGTCACTCACGACAAAATGTATGTATTTGAGAGGCCGTGACTGTCACGATGCAAGCGGAGGGGGGCTCGGTGTATGCAACGCGGAGCAAGAATCATTCTTTCTCCGTGGCATACACAACATTTTGCCCCCGCGTGCGTCAACATGGGAGGCCGCGGCGAATAGCCGTGCGACAAGCCAGAAATCGCCGTGCGGCGCAGAACAAGAAAGAAAGCGCGCCCGACGCGGTACGAGGCGCGACGCGAAACGTGAGATGACAGTAAAGCTTGAGACATCGTTGTCGACTGGTAAATAGGAACGAAATAAAACGAAAAGTGTGGGTTTCTTTTTTTTTTTTTTGTTCGTTTCTGATTTCATTTTTGTTTCTGTCTTCAGTGGGTTGAAGGCGGACTGCTCGCAAAACAGACACATGCAAGACACTGTGTCGCCTTGTGCGCAGCACAAGCAACAGTGTGTGGCCGCAAGCATGCCAGGCCGGAGCGATTGCACAAAAAAAAGGGCTGAAGGGACGCGGGCGTCTCAACGAGAGGGTCGAGGAGACGACGCGCATGCATGCAGCGTGCACAGAAGGAGGGCAGGAAGCGATGTTTAGGTTGCGTTGGGCCACCCGCGTGGCACACTTCTCGCGCACTGTTGACACCGTCGTCACTGCGAAACCCCTTGCGCGCCGTTTTCGCAATCGACGGCGGGCCGAACTCCCTCACTTCTTTCGCAGAAATAAACGGAGCGGCGGCGGCCATGTGTTTGTGCGTGTGCCCCGCGGAACGGGTCTGTTGTCTCTCCGGGCTTTCGAAAGGGCCACCCCCATTGTGTGCTGGGATGCCGCGACTGACCAGAACAACGGAGATGAGACCTGTCCTTACCCCTACCACCACCCGCAAAAAACGGAGTCGCAGCATGCTCAAGGCGAGAGGAGGAAGCGCCGTGTAGCCGCTGCTCGCTGAAGAGTGTCGCCCTCGTTGGCTTCGAGCAAAGGAGCTCCCCTTCCCCTGAGATGCGCATGTAAACATCCGCAGGAAAGATTGGCAAACATTTGCGCTGCTTCACGCTCTGATGCAGCGTCCTCAAGGGAAATAGGCAACCCGTCACAGCTCAGTCATTTTCTTTGAGGGGGCGCGTGTGTTTTAGATGTATGTATTTCTCTCTGTCTAAACTGTATTGCTGTGTCGTTATACGCAGAACAGGCTGTGGCACTACAGTTTAGATGTTCGCTGTCGCTCACTGTTTGCAAGCCTTACGCATATACGACCTCTTACGTGCACGCGTTATCGTCACCTCCACGTAAGCACTCTTTGTCGGTTTTCTTTCGTATGTATTAACATTTGGCACATTATGAGTGTGCAAAATATATGATCACAGCAGAATGGATACAGAAGCACTCAGCGGAATTCCAAGCTATAGGTTGGTTTGACGTTGAGCAAGTTCATGCGCTATATTGATCAGTTAACTGCAGTTTTGCCCGCTCAAGCAGCGCCCGTAATTGTCTCCTCACCTCTTACAGTTCGCGCAGAGCTGACCCCAAGCGTTTACGTGACTAAGTTTAACGCTACCGGCTTACAAAGGCAGAAGGAGACGGACAGAGAAGTTTGGACGTCGCTTAGGTGCAGAGACGTGTAATTGCGAAGCCACTTTGCTATGTCTCCGATGTACGCGCTTCCCCTCGGGGGAAGGAAGCACACGTCTTTGGTTATGAATTAGATCCATCCAAAGGGGAGCAGCCAGACTGACAGCTCTGCTTTTCGTTTAGCAATCATGACAACAGCAGCGACAAATGTACGTCGCTAGCGGGATTGATTGATTGATATGTGGGGTTTAACGTCCCAAGACCACCATATGATTATGAGAGACGCCGTAGTGGAGGGCTCCGGGAATTTCGACCACCTGAAGTTCTTTAACGTGCACCAAAATCTGAGCACACGGGCCTACAACAATTCCGCCCGCCCATAGGAAATGCAGCCGCCACAGCCGGGATTCGATCCCGTGACCTGCGGGTCAGCAGCCGAGTACCTTAGCCACTAGACCACCACGGCGGTGCTCGCTAGCGGGAATTCAATGCTACTGTATAATGTCACCAGGCATGACACAAGAGAAAAGAAATGAACGGTACGAGCACTCACAGATAGCAATTAGCGCCAGCAATTAGTCCACCTTTCGGCTTTAACTGCAGGTCAAGACCTGTCACACTGCTCCCATTTCAACACTTCACAATAGCTGTAATGCCACCATGCAACCATGCGCTGCGTTTTGTTATGATTCATTTGATTTTGCGTTTCGGCTCAAAGGAAAAGAACATTAAAAAAGGCTCTGTGGTAAGGATAGGCAATTATATTTCAATCATTTTGCTGTTTAGGTCTTCATCAATGGTTTGAAACGCTCCTCTTGCCACCGTAATTGACTGGCCGTGAGTGGGACGATAAGAAAAAGAAATTAAATGTTCATTTATGTAACAACGTGATATGTATGCACAGTGAGCTATGCGGGATGCTGTAGTGGAGGGCTTCAGATTAATTTTCCCCACCTGAGATTAAGCAAAGCCCACATGAAGGATACAGTACACAAGCTGTTTTGTACGCCGTGCCATGGCCGCCGGCAACCGAACCTGCAAATCTACGCTCAGCAGAGCATCGCCATAGCCACTTACTAGTATAATGCTGCGAAATGAATCACCACAGAATACGAACTGACATTACCGTTGCGCAAAGCGAGAAAGATAGAAAATATTCACAATTATTCAAAGGAAGAGGCGCAGCCGGCGCCATGCATATGCACAAACCTTTCTGTGAATACTTTGAAAAAAGGGGAAAAAATAATAATTATCAAGAGGAAAGTTGAGTATAAACGCAAGAAAAGAGACAGTTCCCTTTTCTAACGTTCTGCGACGTTTATGAATAAGAGAACAAAAGAAACTCCCGCTCACTTTTTCGAGCTCGCACGTGAGTGTGAAAATGGCTGGCTCACCGAGGAGCACGTCGAAAGAGAGCGCGATAGCGACAGTGAGCTCGATTGCGTGACAGGGCCAGCGCCGCCTAATTGGTGCGGCTCGATACAGATAGGAACAGGCCTGCTGACTCTTCTTCATCCGAGGCATCGACACTAAACACCGGGAGACAAGAGCAGGAGAGAGAGCATAAAAGGGAAGCACACATCTTTAAACGGGCGCGCAGAGAATAGCGGTGCAGCGCGTGTCTTCTGGGTGTAAGCGCTACCGTTAAGAACAGTGGCAGACAGTTTGGGGCGGCAATAAAACGTTGACGAGCAGGAAGCGATGCCAATCGAGCCGACCGCGCGCTTCTTACTCCGGGCCAATTAAAGCCCGTTCCGCGCGCAGATAACAAGGATCGCGCGCATCTCTTTCCTACCGTTACAACAACCGGCCGGCAATTCTCGCGCGCGCTTCGCGTCAGCCGCTGCTCACATTTACGCCGCCGCGAAGACTCCTGGGGCGAGGTGACCGTCCTTTCCCTCGCCGCCACCGCCGGTTTCCGCCGGCATCGTTACGCCACTTCGGATGCTCGTCTAATCCCCCTCTTCCTCTTATAAGTTCTCTCATCTCTTGCTCTTCTTTTTCTAAACTGCAAAGTGTGCGTGTGTTCTGCCTCTGGCGTCCCCCCCTCCCCCCCCCTCTCTTCGTGTGCTGCAGTGAAAGCATGCGTGGCGGCAGCGCGGAGCACTTTCGGAAAAAAAAAAAAAAAAAAAACTTGACCTCTTCCGCGGTCCATGAGGCTCGGCTCGTCGAGCGAGTGGCAGGCGCGCGTGTTGAGGTTTCCATCCGTGGACAACCGAGTCCCGCGAGCAGGAAGGCGTGCGTATATATATATGCTATACAGCCACCACTGCCATTAGCGGCTGACCTTGGAAACGCCTTCGTTGCACCGCCCCCAACCAACATCATCCCCCCCTTCCCCCTGCAAGCCGTTCAAAAAACGCGGAAACTATACTGCGCCGCAACTTCCCGCTTCTTTCGGCTGCCAGTAACATTCGCGCGGACAAGTTCGTGCTCGGGTTGTTATGGCTTGTCCTCCCTCGCTCCCTCTCACTCGTCCCTGTTTGACAGCTTCTCGCATGGCATCATCGCGACGACCGGAAAGACAGCGGCCCTATACAGACAGCTGCTACCCGCGGCATCATCGTTCTATCGGTGTTAAATGAGGTATACGCAAGCATGCCTTACATTACCTCAACGGTATCACGAAACACTGTGCTCCGATCTCGCTGAGTTGCAAGCGCATCAGATCCCTCCTTTTAGTTAGGCTCTCTGATTTACTCATTGATGAACATACATGACGCACACAGTGGGTCATGAGTTACACCTCAGTGAATGTTTGCAGAAATGTTTTTCCCAGCAATGGTTATTGAGTATGCAACCAGTGTGCACAATAACCTAGCCCGCTTAAGTTACTCTGTCCATGTTGGAATGCAAGCGCTGCCACTGGCGTTGAACCCGCGACTCGATGCTCTGCTGTGGAACGCCACCTGCTAATAATGCGTCGCGTTGGATCCCCCCTAATTTTCTTTCATTTACCTTGTTTATGCAGCGGGCATATGCGTCACTTTTCAGCTTGTTCGTGTGTCCGAATGCTTGTACTCTTATTGTTTGGATCTTGAATGAAACTCGCACGTTGGTGATAATTTTTGTTTCGTCAACTAGGCCACGCGTTGATTCGTATTTTTTCAATGATTTTTTTCGCTTACTTTTCTTTCACGTATATCACGTATGTTTCGGAAATATACCTTTAGCTCAGTTCGTGGCAACTATACCGCACCTTGTTCGCTTGCACGCTGATTTTTCTACGTGTATGAACCATCACAAACTTCCTTTGACTTTCTTTTTGTGGTTTAGCGTGAGCTGAGAAACAATAAATGAGCGCGTGCTGGACTTTGATTTCTGTAAAAATACGCTGGGCATTCAAGATAGCGCCTACTCGGACGCTTGTACGCAGCAAGTTTATATGTCGATGTGTCCTTGCAGTGCTGGGCAAGAAGTGCTATGATCATTACTGTGCGTGCTTCGCAAGTTGGGAGCAGTAAGAGCAGGTGGTGGTTGCGCCAGGTGGCCCGCAATGACACTCAGCGCAACTTGACAGCTCTATACGCGACCGAGTAAGCGTTTGGCGTGCAACTTCATAAACATGTCTTGTCGGCAGAGAGTCCATGAAAATGTCTTCTGGATAGCACCTGCCCGCCTGGATTTATGCATCGTAAAACTCCGGTGATCACGATGGCACGTTGAATGCTACCACTGGTTTCCAGTCAAAACAGGCGCATGCATACTCACGTATTTCACGTGTCTTGTACACTGCATGCTACAAGATACGCGTGGTTTAAGGCAGCGATACGGTCGGTGCAAGTAGATACCGGGAAATCACTCGGACGCTTTAGATTTGTCATATCTATTGACCACTTAGAGAACTCGTATGAAACAATCTCGTCACTCAACTTCAGTACGCAGTCCTGACTGAACGAACACCTCTTTTGAGAAAATGTTGGATGCAGTATAGGAATACGCGTGCCGCAAGTACACATAATAGAATGCAGTCCAACCACCTGGTTACGCTCGTTATTCGCGTACCCCATCGGTGAACCGCGACCGTGTGAAAAGTTGGCCCGCGACAGTGGACTAACTGTCAAGGCGGCCAGCGGGACGACGTCCGTCATCCCATCTCGGGAGCCGTCCTCGCCGCCTTGTTCGATGTTAGCGCGTGGTCTGGCTGCTGTCGCCCTGTAGAGCCACCCTCTCCGTGGAAGAGTCCGCGAAGGGATGATAATGGACGTCCAGTGCTGTCCATCGGAGTTACGCCACAACACTTTCTCGCGCGCCGGGTTCTCTTCCTTCTCGGGGGCGTTCTAATGAACGATCCATTGTTCTTCGAAGGAGCCCCCGAATGTCTCGCGCCGGCTGCTGAACGCGCCGCTGTCATTGACCGGTCCGTTGCCAACAGCATCGAGAGGAGGGGAGGTGTCTCGCGCTATGCAGCGGTGAGATCGACCGGATTTCGCCCTTCGTGTGGCGCGCTGTTGCTGCTGAGCGGGGGCGAAGTCGCTAATGGCCCACTTCCGCGTGCGCCTCCTCCGTCTCGCCCTCCCATCCGGCAACGAAGCGCGCGCGGGCCCCGGACGCGACGCTACGGGGCCTGGCCGCGGAAAAGGGCCAGGCCTGTGCTCCACCA
Source organism: Rhipicephalus microplus (assembly GCF_043290135.1). Classification (NCBI taxonomy): domain Eukaryota; kingdom Metazoa; phylum Arthropoda; class Arachnida; order Ixodida; family Ixodidae; genus Rhipicephalus; species Rhipicephalus microplus. The sequence continues at coordinate 334,110,546 of NC_134710.1, forward strand.
GGGCGGCGCCCCTGGACGACAAAACGTGCGTCAGTGTATACGGCTCGTTTCCCTGACTTCGTGGAGCGTACGTGAGCAGCTTTGTTCTGCATAAAGACCGAGGCGTGGTCATTGCTTTTATTTTTATTCAATTTTTTATTATTCTGTTTTTTATTTGCAGGAACGAAACCTCTTGGTGTTCTATAAAAAGCTATACGTTCTGCTGAGAGGACATATATGATACCTGCAAAAAAAGCATGTCACTGTAATTCCGCCGATCAAGCTTTTCCTTACAACTTTTCTTTTACAGCAGAAGTTGTTATGAGATCACAACTCTGGTGACGCGCTGTTATCCGCCGCCGCCGGTAACCGTAACCACATCGCACGAAATTAGAAACAAAACCACCGATGACACAGTGGGGCTCGAACCCGGGTCCGCTAGGTGCCAGCCCGATAGTCTACCACTGAGACGGTGGTGGTTGGGACTTGTTGGCAAATTTGCCTTAGGCAGGCTTGATGTCGGGAAAGCAATCGCGTCAATACGACTTATAAAACGTCTTAAAACAGCGAAAGAACAAGGTGTCACACAACGCGAATGGCATAGCGAGTGGATCGTTCAATGCTGCAACCCATTACAAAAGCTTGTTCTTGTTCAGCTATTTACTATGGGGCCTACGCACTTCAGGCATAATTCCTCATCGTCGTCAGCCACTGCATGAACAATTGGTACACAATGCCTTGCAGGTCTTTAGCGGAAACCATGGTTCCGAGAAAAATGACAAAAAATAGCATAGCGAATGCTGGCGTACTACCCTCAATTTATTCTTATTAATGCGGTAGTGGGCTTCAAGCAATTATGCTTGCAGCAGTTACCCAATGAGTGCTTAGAAAAGGTTATCAAAGACCGCTCTTCTAGCTTTCGCTGTGACTGTGCTGCACCTTCCGCGCAGACCCGGCATTTTTCTAAGTGGCCAATGAACGAGTCATTTAAGTTTTTTTAAAGACGATAGTCTTTATCAGGGATCTTCGACGCGAAAGATATTGTCTGTCTGTCGGTACATTTGTCTGTTTGTCCATTTTTACGACATTCTAAACGGCACTTAACGATACTCTAAACGGCCGACCCCATCCGCAGCACCAACCAATATTGCTCAAGGTTTAGCGCTTATACTCGTGCGATTGTCAATTAAAATCAATTTTTGCGCATATCTTAGGCACCATAACAACACGTATATATTCTGTATGTGCCAGAAAAGGCTTACATAACTAATTTCAAGGACCATGGTGCTTATCACGCTACGCTGACGATGCAACGCTTACACAAAAAGGCAAGTGTTTCCAACGCTTTCTAAGATGACATAGTGGTGGCACCTACCCGTCGCCTTGCGTTCTACACATTATCGCCGCCGAGGCGGGAGCGCACGCTGCGCTCATCGTCTTTTAAGATAATTGCCAGATAGCGCTCACGTCTCCCGTGTGACGTTACTTGATGCGCTCGTTCGCCTCTGCTGCACGCTTGAGGTACTCTATCACAGCGCCTCCAGAATACCATTCACCAATTTTCTTGCGCAAAACATCAAATAAACGTTTCGATAACTCTCTCCAGACGCAAGACTATCGTCTTTCGACGACATTTGTTGTGTAAAATGCAGATACGGGGCCAATTTTTTATTACTGTATAACCATCTTTGTGATCTCCAGTTAGCAACAAACACGTGCATGGTCTAATGAAGAGGTGATGGTAGTGGTTAGAAAAATAAGAAGGTGTCTAATTTCTGCAGCCCGGTGTCATGGCTGATCCCCCAGAGTGGGTAGGTGCTAATGATCCAATGAGCATCATCATCATCATCGGTAGGGAGTGTTGTGACTGGCGCTGGAGCTGACGAGGGAGCGGCGCTCTTTGGATTTTCAAACAAGTAGCCGTCAGGCCGGCTGGCCTATGACCGTCAGGCATTGTCCCTTCTAGCTGGAGGGTGAGACATGACGCCGTAAGCCGTTCGGGAGACGACAACGAGTAAAGCATCTTCCTTGGAAGAGGCCGCGGCAGCTGCCGCAAAATTGCCCCGATAATTACGCGAGCAGTTCGGCGGACCCTTTGATGTGTGCTGTCATGAGCGTGGGACTTCTCGACCAGCGGCACACGCACGACAAAGAGGAGCCCTACTGGCGCCACCTTGGATTGCAGTGATCACGGCTCAATATTGGATGTTCACGTGGGCTGTGCATGCTCGTCCCCCTCACCAGTTGTGTGTGATCTGTGATTGGACAGTACCATCTGCACGTGTTCCCTGATCCAGGGATCTGGGGAGCACATACGCTTATCGGTAATCTTTCGGTTATACCTCCATTATTCCAAATCTGAACAGTAATTTTTAAAACCACTCGATTCTTGGCCAATCCCCCATAGTGGTTATGCGCCACTATCAGTAGGTCAACAACAACAACAATAATAACAACATACCCTTTATAATGAGCCACCCGGCTCATTCGAAGGACTGCCATGTAGAGGAACGCCAGATTCGAAAGCTCGTCATGTACGAGAACTCACCTTGTATATAATGTAAACAAACCCTCTTCAAGTCTCTCTTCCTCCTGCCTCGACAACTTCATCCCGGACCTCCGGTGCCTGCAAACACCGGTCGCAACAGGAGCACGGCGCAGCGCCTAATGAAAAGTGCTCAAGTGTATAAATAAAGGTATCCCAGTTCCCTTGGTTACGCGTGGCACATGTTGATCTATTAGTAATGGCACAGTTTCAGACAGTGAAAGAATATTTCATGCTACGGATAACGTTATAGATTAACAAAGCTTTTCACAGGTCTCGACTCTCGAAGGAGCTTTTCATGCATTTTTTCAATGTGTACCGGATTGCATCGTGAAGCGGTCCACAAAAGGTGCAAAAAAATACAAGTTAGATATTTCATGTTACTTGCAAGTCCTTAGTAGGCGCCATTATTCGACGATCTACAGTGCAACGTGATGTGGCTGAGATCATGTGTTCAGTACTGGGGAACAGAACAGTGTTTTTTTTATGCTCCTTTTTTCTGTCGCCCTATTCTTTCACCCATCGTTGCCCTTCCCCCAGTGTAGGATAGCAAACCAGAGGTGCGTTTGGTTGATCTTCCTGCTTTTTCTTCATTTTACTCTTGCCTCCTTCTTTCCCGACGTCAGACTTTTTGCACTCTACGTCAATACGTCTTTGACAACGTCTCCTCTGAACCTAGACGTTGGCTTGCAACAACAACGCTAAGGTGATGAAGATAGCATCATTACCATCAAGTCTTCTGCGCGCAGCGATACGCGCCCTTCTTGAAGTCAGCTCCATGTCTGCCTCGTTTCCTTGTAGATGCATCATGTATCTTTTCCACTATCGCCAATTCATCGGTCTTTTTCTTTTTCTCTCTCGTTCAGGAAGCAGACCCTTGTACGCCCTGTTTATCTACGGGGAGATGGCGGCGACGATAGTTTGGAGGTAACCGAAGACGTATATACCATGGCACTGTTCCGTATTTTGTCTCGACGTCGGGTGAGAGGGAGGGGGGAGAAAAATTCGAATTGCAAAATCACGCAGCCGTGTAACCTCCCGAATATGACACGTTGATTGGTACGTGTCCGCCTCGTCGGGGTATAAAGTCTGCCCCACGTTCCGTGGAGGCGTGCGACTCCCGCGTATATGGAGTCATTCTCTCGTCGTCGCCTGATACCCAACGTCGCGTCCGCCGCCTGTAGCGCAGCCGAGCGACCCGCACGCTGCGGCCACTTCCCGCGTACACACACGAAACCGCGGAGCTCGGGCGCGCTAACGGCGGGCGCCCCTCGCGTGCAGGGCCCACCGGTCGCGCTCCGTTACGGCGCTCGCCTCACACGTCAGTCTCCCAAGCTCCTCGTGTATACGAAGACGGTGGTAACTTGGCTGCTAGACTCGCGCCTTGGCAGGTGTTGATGGGTCAGGTGTTAATTTTGTCTGAAGTCGTCAGGGTGAAAGAGAAGTCGGCCGACGTCGTTTGGCGGGGCTGCTGCACTTGCATACACGGGCCTTGGCGCATGCTCCCCCGTCTACTCTGCTGCTGCCTCCAGGTTACGCGCTCGCAGCACACGAGGAGGCGGAAGACGCCGAAGCGCGCACTTATACTCGCTTAGTAAGGAAGGCGCACACGCGCGCGTGCTCGTGGCACTGCGCCATCAGTAAAAATCGGCCAAGGACGCTGGCGGTCTTCCTCACCGCGATACGCGCTGCTCTCTTATGCTACACACGATAAGCAGACGCGCCTTCCTGCGTCCGCTTCTATGTTTCCCAAAACAATAAGAAATTGGAGAGTGGAAGGATAAAATACCTTTACTATTGTCGAATAGGTTGGGTTAGTGTCCTAGGCAGAAGCGGGTCGCTCCCACGTTGGGACCAAAAGGCCTAGACTTTCAGGCGCTTCCGGGCACGTTGGACGGCCCATATGTCCCTCTAATGTAGGACTGCGTAAAGCTGCGTCCCATCGCTTTTCAGTATTTTCCTTTTCGCTGCGTAACGCGGAGCAACGCCAGAACATATGAGCGAGATCTGTGGTGTCATGACATTTATCGCATGCTGTACGAACACAGCACTCAGATAAATTCTGTTAGTTAACAAGGGTTTGGGTAGGTTCTTGTCTGTAAAAAAGAAAAGTGCGTGAAAAAAAAAAGCGTGCGTTTCAATGATGTGCTTTTGCTGTGACGAAGCTTGGGAGGTATTGGAAGCCTTTTGGACATTATGTGTTTCTGTTTTTGAGTTTTATTCTGTTTTATCTTAAACAAGTTTAAACCCACCATTTTACCCGCATGCGCAAACGTCACACCACGTTGCTTCGAAGAGGGGGGGGGGGGGCACTGGATTGAGTATATAAGAGGTTATCGGTGCAAGATAATGGAGTTAAAGAATGGAACTCTGACAGCACGCCTTAACAGTGTACTCCAGTCTTGATTGTGTTTAATGTGTGCATCTCGCGAATCTGTTCCTGCTAAAGCGTAACCTACAATTGCTCACGGCAGATCACATGACTAACCTTGGTTCCGAAATGGTAACGATTCTCATATAGGTGATCATGTTATCCGTTGGACAGTCCGAGTTGTTAACAAAAGTGCAGGGCCTCAAAGCCCAACTTCTTATACCGAGTACTGCTACCATTTCTGACCTGAGTACACGATTGGCTATGTTGAGAGAAACTGCCCGTGTACTGAGCCCACGTGGCAACAGCCATGGAATCGTTACAGTCAAGTCGAGTGTTCTGTTCGTCGAATCGTAGAAGACAGGAGAATCACCTTGATGACGCTGATAACTAATCTAGACGCGACAATATGTTGTTCCACTGCATTTCTGACACTGATTCAAACAACTCTGTCCCTCACTCTGAAGGAATATCTATTCGCCATTACACCGACTAACTTAACTTCAGACTGGGTAACAAATTAGTTGAATGTGCACATCGACTGAGCAGACAAACTCAAGGTCAAAACCGTCAAGTGATCATAAAATCTAGATTTTTTTTTCAGAATTAATAAAGCAGTCTTACCTAATGGCCGTCAATTGAAGGTTACCTGTTTCGGCAATAGTAAAGACTACTTCCGCCAGGTCCATGATGCCCGGAAGCTTCTTGTTGCTTTTCTAGAAGAAAATCTGTTTTTCATTCACCTTCGTTACAAAACACTGTATATCGAGTAAACGCGATATGTTTTTAAACAGCGATTGCAAGGTGTCACAGTAGTAACGTAGATCACACTGTACTAAAGTGCATTCGCCATAGTACACCTGCTGCTCGCGCACTTACGCCCTTCTCAGTCATATACACCAGCACACGAAGCAATCTTTCGCAGCCTGACACCATATCAAACCTTGTTTTATCATCTCGGAACAACGTACTCACATTAACGGAAACATGACTGAGCAAAGATGTTCCAGATACTTAAATATTAGCACTCTTCACTAATCTGCAAAGATCGGGAGCGAAGCAAATGTGGACGTTTCCTTATGTTCATTGATTGATTTGTTGGGTTTAACGTCCCAAAATCACCATTTGATTATGAGAGACGCCGTAGTGGAGGGCTCCGGGAATTTTGACCACCTGGGGTTCTTTAACGTGCACCCAAATCTGAGTACACGGGCCTACAACATTTCCGCCTCCATCGGAAATGCAGCCGCCGCAGCCGGGAATCGAACCCGCGACCTGCGGGTCAGCAGCCGAGTACCTTAGCCACTAGACCACCGCGGCGGGGCTCCTTATGTTCATTAGAACAACAACTAGGAAAACGTTCATATTCCCCCATTGAGATACACTGGAATATGTAAATTCGATAATGCGTTGCAGTTTCAATACGAAATTACAAACCAGCAACTATAGAGACATTAAACCAATAAAAGTACTTAGGTGTGACAGTCTCAGACAATTTTAACTGGTGTAAGCAAACGACTAAAGTGAGTTTGTAAGCTAACAAAACGTGTAAGTGACACACACGGTGACGTCACTGATACAGCGCTCTTCAGTACGTGAAACTGCTAACTAATACGGCCGTCACTCGAACACGATATCAGCCATTTTAAATGCTTGGCAAATTTTCCTCAAAAGCGCCCTTGAAACCTTTCAGAATTGTGCCGTTCAATTCATCCATGCCGTATTTTCACATATGACACCAGCATAACATATTTAAGAGCAAAATCTGGCATAGAAATCAGTTATATTGCTATTTCGTCACGATTCTGTACTGCCACGAGGCACTTCATTAAACACCATTATTTTGCCATCATCACACATACACCATCACATAAGTACTTCCTTAAAAGCAATCCATTATGCTCTGTCCTGACCCTCATACATTCGCATGTTCTTTTTTATTTATTTATTTATTTATTTGTTATTTTTTGTTTAAGCAGCCGAAGACTAAAACAACCTTGTGCAAGATAGTGTTTCTATCTCAGGCTTATCTGCATTCGTGAAAAGAATGACATCACAATACGATTTGTCGCCAAGTATTCACCACGCAGTGCTTCTTTGTGACCCATTCCTTATGCACTCCCCTTAAGGATGTAGGGTCTCGCCATGAGAGCGCCGCTCTCGGAGCGAAAGGACACAGCAGACGCGATTGAAAGAAACCAAACAACACACATTTGTTTAACTGCTTTTAGAACGACTATATTGCTAGCCGAACCAAAATACAGCCATTGCGATCAACATGCAAAAACAACATTACACAATAATTCACAACACTCAACAACATAACGAACACAAGGGGGCATCACCAACGCTCGACTCACCACGAGCGACCGTGAGCGACGACTCGGGGGGGCCGTCCTCACGGGCCCACTGCGAGAAATGACCGTTCGCTTTAACCCACACATGCAAAAGAAAAAAAAAAGCCGCTCATCTTTCATGTGCCGCCACCCAGGCTTGCCGCCAGGCGACACTGCCGGTGCTACCGCGCTAACCATGATGATGATGATCATAACAAACGCTTGCCAGCACCACGCCACCTACCGTTCTATAGTTGTGAACCCTAAATGCGGCCTATGCGCGAAACACTTCTGCCACCAGGCGCAAATACCTTTACAGGGGGTGTTAGCACCCCTACAAGAAGTGAAAATAAAAGAGTGTCCGACATTTCAACACACTTGCGATGATTGCGACAGGCTAGTGTCACGTATACTCGAGATCGCAGAATTTCGGAATGTACAGATAACACTGAAAAAAAAAAAAAAACGTTCACTCCCTCAATGGGTGGTAACACTCATCCCGAGGTCGGTGCTTCTCTGCATCGTATCGCTTATAAGTTGTCATCTCTCAATCCTATATAAACGATGCTGTCATCAACTACTACTGCGTTGCTGATAACAGCGACTGAAGACGTGCCGAAGTGCATAAATGCCATTCCGAACGGCAATGTTCCAACTTCACATCGTTAATTGGACCATTGCACGCAGCGACGAGCTGTGCTGAGCTGAAGCACGGATTTGTGCCGCGCTCCCTATACTAGTCTCTCGATCTCGATAATCTTCTGAAGTTGACATTTTAAGAGCTCGGGCATCCTCGCCTCGTGGAGAGCCATCAATGCCATGAAAACAGGTTATCCCATTTCACTCTTTTATCATCGCCCAGGCACCAATCTGTTCAGGCGCTGTTAACTATGTAAAAACTATAGTCATTTGTGACAGCCATGCGCCGTTTCTCCAAGAAAAGATCTTAAGCGAGAGGCATTCGCGAATGTCATGTTTCTTGCTTGTTTGAGGAAGCTGCGAATACAATCTGTGCAATGCTCGCGACTGCGCTCCGAAGACTGGAACGAGAACCATGGAGATACTTTGCGAACGCGTATGCATTAGCGTAGACAATCGCCGAGCTCATTAAGTTTCCCGCTTACTCTCACATAGCCTTAGGTTGCCAACTTTACGTGGATTCTGCCCACGAAAGTGACAGAAAAGCAAGACAAATTGCGTTGTTACGGGCGGGGTCCTTAGGAAACGGCAAACGGGGCAGCTGGCATCCGTCGACGCGCAGCACTTTCGAACCGGGCTCGACTTTTTATTATTATCGTTTTTTTTTTTGCATTAGTGCGGGAGAAGCGCAGAAAGTAAAAGGAAGGCGTACTGTTTTGTTTGGGCAGCCGTGTGCGACGTGCGGGATACATAAGCGGGAGCGTCAGGGCGCATCTGCGCACCGAAGCGGCCTGGTGGCGCTTTTCTTGCCCACGCGGCCCACGGCGAACAGTCGCGTGTGCACCACGGCGTGCATCAAACAGGGGCGTCGCTCTACGCTTCGCCTTGCAGCCTCCTTGACACGGCGTGTACAGTGGGACGCCCCGTGTCTGGCCCTCTGGCTGGCTGCTCTTCGACGGAACTCTGGCAAAGCAGCAGTTCCCGAGAGCGTGGGCACACGCCTTTGTTGAAGAGCACGCGTCCACCGCAGCGCTGCCCCCGCGCTTCTAAACCCCGCATGCTTGCGGCATCTCTGCCAGTTTTGCAACGCGCAGACGGGTTCCGTGGTAAGCGTACGAGCACATGGTGTCTGCAGGCTTGTCATTCATCGATGTTACGTCGAACGTTGCCTTGTTAGTGACTGGTGCGAGTACTTGCCGCTTTATTTTTTAATTATCAAATCCGTGCAGTGATACGACAGTGCATAGAGATAAAAGAGTCAACATATATAGTGAAAAGTGAGTGTTCATGTATTTATTTTAAGCTTCCGTGGAATGATAAGTTGAACATGATGATTTTATAAAATATTGATTCATATGTGGGGTTTAACGCCCCAAAACCACCATATGAATATGAGAGTCGCCATAGTGGAATACTCCGGAAATATCGGCCCACAGGGGTTCTTTAACGTGCGCCCAAATCTGAGCACACGGGCCTACAACATTTCCGCCTCCATCGAAAATGCAGCCGCCGCCGCCGGGATTCGATCCCGCGTCCTGCGGTTCAGCAGCCGAGTATCTTAGCCACTAGACCACTGCGGTGGGACTGATTGTATGAAAGATTACTTTTTCAGTGACCTGAACATACAGTCGAGATGAAATTCAAACGGCAAGAACATACATTAACGAACGGAAAGGTTTCGGTACAAAGATATTCATTGAGATAATAATAATAATAATAATAATAATAATAATAATAATAATAATAATAATAATAATAATAATAATAATAATAATAATAATTGCTCTGGTTATCCCAAAACCACCAAGTCATTATGAGAGATGCCGTAGTGGAGTACTTTACGACCACCTGGGGTCTTTACCCGACTCCTAATTCTAAGCCCACAGCCTCGAGCATTTTAGCCTCCATAGAAAAGGCAGCCGCCGCGGCCGGGATGAGAGAGAAAGAGGCCGAGACTAACTAACGTGTGCTCTTGAAAAGAACCCCAGGTGGTCAAACTTTCCGGAGCCCTCCACTATGGCGTCTCTCATAATCATATGGTGGTTTCGGGACGTTAAACCCCACATATCAATCATTATGTGCCCTTGAAATCGAAGAAAAATGATGCTAAAGAGAAAGTGAGGAGATCAGCAGAAATCTGACACCTGCAGAACGCAGTCCACAGAGTCGCCGTCATGCGGACAGAGCTGTATTTTATTTTTCTTCAACACACAACAATACACAATGCAAATATTATCACACGTGTAAAAGACGTACTATGACTGCAAGAAAGCCGATGGTTACACATGCAGATTACAATCCATAGGCAATCTGCACATTCAGTCATGCATACTTCGCACATAAATTTTAACTGAAAGAAAGAAGTAAAGGAAGGAAGAAACAAGGAAACAAAAAAAAGAAGGCTATGCTGCAAACGATAGATTACGGGCTTTCGCAATGACAAATCCACGCAGAAACCAAACAGCTTAGGCAATTTGCAGTGTGGCTTATATGACATCAAGTGATATTATGATAATGTAATATCAGTGCTGTTTGCTCGTGCGTTCAAGAGAGGGCAGGTATCCTGCTATTTGCTGTCGTGGTATGACCTGCGCACAAAAACAAACCAAGTAGTTAATTGTGATCACATGTCGGCTTTTTCTCGACCTTTCTGACCCCACACTAACCCCACCATATTTGTTATGCGTGAGCACTAGAGGTTAAATGCGCTTTCCTGAATGCGAAGTTAACAGTGGGTCAAATTTGATGATGATACTTCCAAAACAAAAGCGCTTCTGGGAATTACAACTAGTCTGTCTTGAAATGCGATCCTTTTCAGGATCAATATACGAACATAAGAAATATGAAGGGCGTTGCCTGGATTCTTCCACTGAGCGAAGTGGGGCACAGCCGACGATTGGGGGTGACAGGGAAGCCTCACGCGTTGTTCTGACTATGTCGCCTCTCTTGGAGGGCAAAGGGGTTGCAGGCAAAAACACTTAAAAAGTGAATCAACTTTCCCTCTCCACCGACCCACCATGCACGACCCGCTTGCGCCCCACCTGAATATAGCACAAGTTTTAAAAAAAATTTCTTCATTATAAATTGGACCGTTGTTACTTTCCGAGACAATTGTATACGATTCAGCGCATAAAATACCAGTGCAAACAGATTTATCGTTGCGAGCGTGGCCTTATCCAATGCTCTGTTTTTTTTTTATTGAACACTGAAGGTCCGTTCAATACTGAAGAGCATGTGACCCAGACTCACAACTCTGTGTGTCGAAGAAATGCTTTTTTATTGGCCAGTGTGATGAAAATTTTGTGAATTGCACACAGAAGAACCAAACAGTTTCGAGGTTGACTTCCTGCAATGCGCTGACTCGTTTGTGAATATGGCCGCATTATAACGTCCGTCCGGACTAAGAAAATGTCATCTGGGCACACCTTCATCTTTAGCTGCGCCGAATAGAAGAACACATGAATATGAAGAATGAAAAAAAAAGTACGTTCGTGCAGAAGGCTTTGTGGTGTTTTGTTTCGGGGGCACAAACTGGTACCACGTAGGCCTCGCGTTATACTGATAGCCTTCTGCCCTACTTGCGCTTGCAAGGACGCGTGCAGGCAGCGGCTGCCAAGAAAAGGAGTCCCACGCATAAATTCATGCAAATCACGGAAGACAACAGAAGGATATAGCGAAATGCGCACGATGTTTAAAATAGAAAAAAAAATGGAGCGAAACAAAAAACCATCTCTATATACGTGATTACGTGCTCGCGATTAACTCCCCTCATTCCTGCAACATCTGCGGGTTATTTGGCAGACACGCTAGGCTAGCATCGTCGCTACCCCGAGGCCCACGTGTTTCACTTTTTTTTTCGCAGCGCCAGCTTCCATATTCGCTTGTTTTACGCTCCTTAGCGCCATATAATAATGGCTGGCTGCAGGAATTGTGTGTGCGGGCGCTTCTTTCCGCGATCCGTGCGAGCCACCCAGCGCTGCTGCTCAGCTTCCGTCTTCGGCGCACCGAGAGAGCCGGGCGGGCACAAACTAAGTACTCCGGCCCGAAGGTAACTCACGCTCGTCGCGCGTCAAGCATGCTTCTTCAGCGCGGATGTATTTCGAGTGCGCCTCTGCAGTATATAACGGTGAGCCGGCACAAAAGAAGCGTGTTCCGCATGGCGAGCGTGCGTGCGTGAGCCCCTGCCGTCTTTGTGGACGCAGCGGCAGTGGAAGAAGATCGGCAGAAGGTCGCGCCTGCGCCACAAGCCGCGCTCGGCGGGCCGTGATGCGAAATGGCGGCCGCGCTTCGCCTGAGCGCCGTGCTGCGTGCACGAAGCGACCCCTGGTGCGCACATGTTCGCTTGGAGAGGGACGCGCGAGGAGAGGCGTCACTTCGGTCGCCGAGTCATTATCGACGCTCACTTCACTTCCCACCTCGACTTAGGCTGATGTACGCAACGTTCCAATAGTGCGTTGTTTGTAAACATGTTTATGAAATGCGCGCACGCGTTGCGTCCTTCAAGTGCTCTCTCTTACGTTGGTCTGGACTGTAGCACATGATAAGTATACTGTTTGTGTGACGTCTGTGATGCGTTAGCGCGTACATAAGTATTGTCGATAGTTTAGTCTTGCTTCCTTAACTCTTTTTTTGAAATTCCTGGCCGAGTACTGTATCTGGTCTCATAGATAACAAATCTTTCCTGTAACGAAGCCTTACTAATGGCGCTGCTAATAGACAATGATAACTAAAAATATCTTGCAGAAGTGTTTGGTACTGTCCGCATATTGCGAATGGTTATTTAGAAAGTGGTGAGTGTCTTGGGAATATTGGCTTATACAGGTAATCTGATAATGGACTCAAAAGCCATGATGTCGAGAGGGATGTTATATTTATACGGTGACAAAACCACCTAGGCCACGAGACTAACAGAGTGGTAGAGGGCAGTAAGGATATTCTACAATTATAGAAGTGATGCAGAGGGGACCTGATCCGCCCGTAAGACCGCTGCATGATTTGCCGTCACAGTACACGACACTCTTTTTAATGCCTTCAGTGTTGAATGGGCTGTCAACATCAAGACCACAAAGGTGAAGGACTTTCGGGCGCTTGGAAGCTTATACATCAATGCTTACCGCCTTCCCTTCTCATACCACCACTGCCGCGAAGAACACACAAACATTGGTGATCATCCCGTCATTGATGGCCCCCTGGCGAACATCCTATTTCGCGTCGTTTTTGAGCGTCGCTCCAGTTGATAAAGCTGCCCACTGGCCGGCGTTCTTCTTCGCGACCATCCCTGAAGCAGCGTTCCGCTTGACCTCCGCGCATCAACTCGCGCTGTCCAAAAGAATTCGGAGTGCCGAATTCCGTGCATGCTTTGATCGCGTTTAGAGGCCGAACATCTCGACCCGCTCTTTCGAAAAAAGAAAACTCGTCTCCCACTCAGCGTGTATGTGTACGAGTGCACGAGTATCTGCGCGTTCCCTATTGTTCTCCGCTCCGAGGTCCTTCTCGGTCTCGTCTAATCAGCGGTCATGGATCTGGTACCACAACATGATCGGCCTTCTTCCAAGGCCACACAAACGCTCGCGCTCTGTAAGGCTCACTCACTCTCTTCCGTCATGCTGTTCGGCGCTCAGGCTTCATATTGTTCGCGCGCTCGAGCGTGGCGTCCTTTTCACCGTATACCGCGCGCTCCTCCTCCAAGGCTGCTTCCCATGACCTCGAACGGCTGGCAAGCATTGCCACGTTGCGTCACGGGGAGAAATGTCGATCGGACAACGTCCAGAGGCTAATTTACTTCCTCGCATCGGCGGCTGTCGGTCGGCGACCAAGGAACAATACCACGCTGATCGCGGGCAGCAGGTATATACGTATATGTAGGCGAGAAGGCGGGCATGCATCATGCAGGCACAACCATGCCGCCGGCCGACCAGCTCTCCCTTGGCTCTAGCGTACCATGCGCGCTTTCGTATGCAGAAACTTGAACTTTTGTTTTTGTTTGCTTTAATCTGTAGCGCCAATCAAAACGCGTGCACACACACACGTGTGCGTTCTTCCTGGACGCAGGGCCACAGAGGAGCGGGCGTCCGCTCGCAAAATCTCGGCAAGCAAGCGCGTGCGTATGCGCGCGAAGCGACTCGTGGCGAAACCATTTTTCACCTTTGGTTTTGAATATATGAATATAAATGTTAGTGTCCCTTAGTGTTGAAACTCCACGATCCTTTTCTCATGTTATTTATTACTCTATTTTGGGTGCATGTTCTCCAGGAATATAATAGTTTGTTCAACGGGTTTAATGTCCCAAAGTGGCTCAGCCTACGATAAGCGCCGTGGTAAAGACCCTGAGGATCATTTGGACGACATGATGTTCATTAACGTGCGTTGTCGTCGCGTAGAGTTTATTTCACCTTCACCGAAAAGTGCCCCGCCGCGGTGGTCTAGTGGCTAAGGTACTCGGCTGCTGACCCGCACGTCGCGGGTTCAAATCCCGGCTGCGGCGGCTGCATTTCCGATGGAGGCGGAAATGTCGAGGCCCTTGTGCTCAGATTTGGGTGCACGTTAAAGAACCCCAGGTGGTCAAAATTTCCGGAGCCCTCCACTACGGCGTCTCTCATAATCATATGGTAGTTTTGGGACGTTAAACCCCACAAATCACCTTCACCGAGAAGCGACCACCACGCATGGGAACGAACCCGTGTCTTTCGGGTCGGCATCCGAGCACCATAACCGCTGAGCAGCAGTGATGGCAGAGTACACAATATGGCCCGTTATGACTTCAGAAGATTAGTAGCGTTTGCTCCAAACACTCCTCTCTGGCCTTCTGGTTATGGCACTCGACTGCTGACTTGAAGATTGCGGATCGAATTCCGGTCGCGGCAGACGCTTTTCGATAGAGGAGAAATGTTAGAAGCCTATCTACTTAATTCAGGTGCACGGCACGGAACCCCAGTAGACAGAGATTTTCAGAGCCCTCAAAAAGCTGTTCCTCCCAATAATGCCATCGTTTTAGAACGCGAAACTACAACAGTTATAGAGTTGGGTAGTTGTTTTTTTCCCGCTGTGACTGTATTTTTTCCGATTTCCCCGGATAAGGAAATACATCCTTTGCAAAAAAGTGAGACCTAGCTGGCTGCGCTCGTCTTCATGCGTGCAGAAAACGACGGCAATCAAGTGAGCACGAATTAGTCTCAGTGAAAACTTTTAGCATTTTGAGGCATCTTTCACTTTATGCCTGCGAAGACATCAGATATGAAAATATACATCTTTCTGGTTTTTCTTCTTTCATTCCGAATTAGCTTATTGCAAGTCCTGAGAGCGCTTCGTTGGCACGCCCACTCAGTTGTGCCCTTGAACACGTTTGTTCGGGTGCATCGGGACTCAGTCAAGGGTGAACCGCTTCCCACTAAGCCGCGCTGGCGATTTCTCACCGCCGGAGGGCACCGAATAATAATGTGCGCCGCTCGCAGTCATCACGAGCTCAATAACGGCAACAGCAAAGGAACAAACGGGCGCACCAAGCGTTTGGTTGCAGCGTGGCCACACTATAAAACGCTTTCGCGCCCTTATGGCACGAATCGCACGGTAGCAATCCAGCGGTTGCCCGCCGCCCACCGCCTGCGACGACGGCTTGCCGATGATCGCGCGGGCCTGCCCCGCTGTGTGCGCAACGCCAGGACGTTCTTCGAGGCGCAGCAAAACAGCACAAACTCCGCTGTGCGGGTCGCAAGGCTTCGAGCGAAAGCAGCAGCAGTAGTAGCACGATCTCGACGACGCGTCGTCTTCGCCGAACAGCGGTCGCCTGGGAACAGGCCGATGGCGTCGCGTCGCTGCGCATCGGCCACGCTTTCTTTTGCATCCGGAGCGTGCGCTTCCGTGAGTCGCGCGTCGTGCACAGATCGTTTCGCGGTCACCTCCTCGGAGGCCGTGCTGCAGGCTACCTGCGCGGCTCTCTCCTCCTCTTGATGTGCAAGCCTCCGCGGCCTGCCGCCGATGCCCACTCGTGTACACTGTCTCTTGTATGACGCCTTCTTCTCTGCGGACGTCGTCGTGCTGACCTCGCAAGTGCTTGGAGCATCCGCAGCCAGAAGGCCGCGCCCCCGTCTGGTCACAATGTTCGACACGCTCGTACTTCCGTTCCTACTTTGCGTCGTACCGACGGTCCTGCTCCAGGCGTTCTTCCTTTTATTCGTGATTTTCCTACCTTCACGGCCAGTTTAACCCCACTCCCCTCACACATCTGAACATTTTACTTCCAATAAGGTCTTCTTCTTGCGTTCCCCTGTTTTCTCACATGCTGTGAAATAATGTAAAAAACACTGCCCTACATCAAAGGTGAATTATTCAGGCTTTTTTTAGACCAGTGACGATTCCACTACGTCCTCCTACCTTTGGCAGACTGAGCGTGCTCAAAAGAAGCGACACAAACACCCCTGCACCAATCTCAGTGGCAATGCCTCTCAGCGCGTTTCACAGATTAATAGGAAAATCATGTTGCCCGGTACATAGATACTTCGTGACCGCACACCTGCACTGCAAATTTTCGCTCCGGAAAGCGCCCACAGGTACGGCGAGTTGTCCCCGAACTTTTCTCCTAACTACACCCGGGATCATAAGGTCACCTGGTTTATAAGAATAGCACGCATTTGCCTCAAAGCTGATCGTCGGTCAAAATGAGCCTTTGATTATACGAAGCTGCACGCAGTAGCATGACGTTCTGCAGTATGTGTAATTTACGCCTCCATTCTAAGCTGTCCTGTTTTCATATGTAGTGTAATACGTTGTCCTCATGTTAGCAAAATTATTATTAATAATAATAATATTAATAATAATAACTTATTAATATCATTAGCATAAAATCTAGCATAAAAATGCTAGAAATGCTCCGAACGCTCAGCACAGTCACAGCGAAAGCTGGAAGAGCGGCCTTTCAAAGCATTTTCTAAACTATCTTTGGGTAACTGCTACAAGCACACCTTCTGGGTACCCACTATGCCATTAATAATCATAATTTCTGAGTAGTAGGCCAGAATTCACATGTGCTATCCTTCGTCATTCTTTGGTGAAGCGTGGTATCCGCTGCACACAAATGTTAGGAATTTTGTGCAATTTTTTTTATGCAGTGACTGACAGCCATGAAGAAATATGCCTGAAACGGGTATACGCCACGGTGATTAAGTGATCAAAAAAAAGTTTTCTTTTGGGTTGGAGCATTGAACGACCAACTCGTTACGCGATTCGCTTTGTGTGACGCCTGGCTGTTGCTTTGATGTTCTCAAACGCTTTATTACTCATATTGACGTGATTCCTATTCCTACATCAAGCCTGCCTAAGGCAAGTTTGCCAACTCATCCCCTACACCGGCGTGGCTCACTGGTAGAATACTGGGCTTGCACCCAGCGGACCCGGTTTAAAACCCCACTGTCTTTTCAATGTTTTTCATTTACTGTGTTCTTTCTTGTTTAGTGCGATATATAGTGGTTACAAACACCGGCGGTGGCGACGGCGGCGGACAACTACGGCACCGCGCGTGACCCGTGTTGTGATGTCACAACAGCTTTTGCTGTAAAACGCATGTTCTCACAGCGAGCGCGCCCATTTTCTCAATCGCAACTATTTATGTGTTCTTTTTTATCTTGTCATTGTCCTCCGTGAATGAATCAGCTTAATCTCGGCTGATTAGCCAAGAGTCGGGTGGGTCAAAATAATGTGTCATGTGCGTGGTCAATATTTTTGGTAATACCTTCATTGATCGGAATAAATAAAATATAGCAGTCTTTAAAAAATTTGCCAGCAAATTGTTCCAGATTCAATCGATACGTTTTGCAGCAGCTGCGCAGACATCCACATGACAATTTCCCAACGAGAAATCCCTGAAGAGGGAATATTCGAAATGGAAAGGTTCAATATTATTCGTAAAAATTATGATACTTGAATATTTTTTAACGACTGACAGAACTGATCGCCCGATACACATAGGCCTACCGTAAAACAAAAATGAAGAGGAGGGTGCAAGACCACTTCTGAGGATAAAAAAATTAACTTCGGAACAATAGGTACAACGTTGCCCACTTCTCCACAGTGGCATCCATATTCGCACGAACAGGAAATAATAGACAATATTAATCTCTAAACTTACGTGGGCCGCCATTTTTATTTTAGCTTTCAATAACTCCAGTAGTATTCTCTTAATGCATTTCCTTCGACAATTTCGCTCGGTTATGTCACTCAGACGTCCTCGGGAGAACGTCCATCAAGTGTACGCAGTCCCTCCAAAAGCTCCAGTAAAAACAACTTGGAGGTATGGCAACGGACCACATATCAAATAGAAGGAACAACTGTACTGTTTTCACCTATTTAACGTATCCTAAGCAAGGTGTCCACCCTGAAAGTTAGGCGGAGACACGAAATTAAGAAATTTGGCGACATGAAATTCAATCAGTTCGTGCAGGACAAGGTGCACTGGAAATAATTTGGTGAGGCCCTCGTCCTGCAGTGGTTAGTCAAGTCAAGTCAAGTTTTTTTATTATATGGCGCGCACCCACGCTGGGGAGTTGGTCAAGAACCGAACACTTTTCATGAAAGGCTTCTTTAATGAATAAAATGTTCGGATTGCGCTATTTACGAGAAGCTGGTGACCACGACGATGACCATGATAAAGAAACAAGATGACCACGTCCTATTCTGTGTAGCACTATTTGAAACAGCTGCTTTGAGAGCTTATAGATAGCGCGGGAGCACGAGGGCCACTGCGAAGAATCGTCCCGCATTTTAACGTGTTAGTAACGTCCGTGTACTGAGGTGCGCGATCTTGGTCTAATCAAAACCAAATGCTTCGAGAAACGCAGTTTCAGGGTGCAAATTCCTGCAAACTGTCCGGGGAGCACAACTACACGGAGGACGGTACTCGCATAGCAGCTAATTAACGCTGAAATTCGTCTACCTCAAGCTACAGAATGTAGAGACCTGCGTGGTAGAGCTGTGCGGACACCGAAGGCGACGCCCACGTACCCGCACTCTTCCCACGCGTGTATACGAAGCGTCTTTGTCGTTATACGTTGATGGGGGTTGATGGAACGAAGCGAGCAGCGTTCTACTCCAGTATCGAAGGGGCTGATTGGCGCGGGCTCATAATTGCCCTATAGCAGAGAGCGTCGTACGCGCACACACGGACACCCTCGCGGCGCGGCCGTCGTATCACTCTAGCTGAGGGGGCCGAGCGCGCACTAATCGGTCCCCGGGTGGCCCTACGCGAAGTGCTGAGCTGCCATTACGACCTGGGCTGCAGATGCAGATAGACTTTCTCGCGCGTACGCCGTTCTGCATTGTGTGCCAGAACAGGCTCATAATGACAGGGGAGGGGCCCCGGAAGCGGAGAATCGTTCCCATTTTTCAAAGCTCTTCTCTTCTTTTTATTACACGACATATCCTTCGATCAACACGTGAAGTTTGCGATGGCTTTGTTGCAGAGCGACAATTTCACCTAAGCTTTCCGTTGCTAAAGAGGCTAAGCTTCTGATGAAAGAGCTACGCGCTCTACAACCGAATTATTGGTACAGTCTAGGTAAATTTATTCGGATATTCTTGTTGGTTGGCTCAATCACGTAATCTTGAGCGAAAAATTGTCTCCCTCTTGTTCTGAGTAAACTGGGAGTTTCGGGGCTGGTAGTGAACGGGGACATTGCTTTTCATAGTTCTTCTACGAGTAAGGCAGGTAAATTAAGCATCGTTCAGAGCCGTCTGATATAGCGTAATGTATATATCGAAAATCCCAAAACAAAAAGAAAAAAAAAGAAGAAAGAAAAATAAAAAAAAAACAACAGGAAGGAGTTACTGCAATAGCAACGTCTATAGTTTATACACACGATACCGAACAGTATATAATGCGACCATGGGAGATCTATGTAAGGTCAGCGTCGACAGAGCAGTGGACGACATAGCAGATCGGGGCAAAACATACATAGGCGCGGTGGTATACTAGGCGATGCTCGACGACGGGGCTGGAGATTTGTTACTCCGTGGTGGCGTCCTCTGTAAACATGTGCGCCGCATGTATCTGCCGCAAGGTGGACGAGAGGGTGGGGAAGGCCAGGCCCGTTAGGCATGAAGACTGCGGCGGACCGCGGCCTGCCGCCGCGTAACCCACTGGCTCTTTTCTCACCGCTGGGAATAGCGGCCAGGGAACCCCCGAGCGCTAATTACGGAAGTCTCCGTTTCCGTGCGCCGTTCTTTCCGCCCACCGATTCGCGCGGCCCGAGAACAGCACGCGCATGGGCGCCACTTCCCACGGACACGAACGCACGCTGGGTGTGGGGAGGGCAGTACCCGCCGCGCGCCCGCCTCGCCGCTGCTGTATGCCCGCGCGCGGTGGTCGTCGTGTTGTGAAGGAACGCAGCATACTGAGCTCCCGAAGGCGCCGCCGAGTGGATCGCTGCGAGTACCTCATACGCGAGTCCCACGCGGCCGTGGCCTACAGACTGAGCGTATACTCCGCAGTCGTATACACTTGACACACACACACGCAGAGACACGTCGCACAAAGCAGCGCTCGACAAGCAACAATCTCGAAGCGCCACCTCCTCCGGCTGGCCCTTTCCCACAGCGCGGTGCGTCCGCATTTTCTTGTTTACACGGAAGGAAAAATCGCGGCCGGTGTGCGAAATCCGTTCGAGCGCCTGTGACACAATTCACTCAAAGCCAGCACGGAAGAATACAAGGTTAACTTCCTTACCGCCCGTATAACCGGCGCGCCCGCCTTTTCTTTGGCGTTATGATTCAGGGGGTCGTCGGGGAAGAAAATGAGCGAGTACGCGCGCGTCGCGCGGCCAAGCAGCCATATATACCCATAGATGCAGGGGCGTCAATGTGCGGGGCGTACGTGCGCGCGTCCAGCCGATAGTCGTTCGGGGTCTCCGTTGTGCTCGCGAGAAATACCCTCCTTGGCGCCTCAATGCAGGGTTTCACCGCGCTTCGAGGCCGCGCACGATATACCGGTGCCAGTCGCTCACATAACCCGCCCCGTGCACTCGCAACTGATACTTTTCGCGACTGGGCCAAGCGGTGGAAAGCAACTCTTTTCGAGTGCGCTATGCTCCGGTGATCTAGTTCCAGAGCTAAAATCAACGAAGCGAAAAAATAAATAAAAAGTCGGTGCAACCTTCCGACGGATGTGCCAACTGCGTTGTTATAGCAGCTGCTCCAGGCCTGTTTGCCGAATACTATTTATTTTACCGCATAAATTACTACAACCACATTCTATATATTTATTTTCTTTTATTTATTTAGTACGCCCAGCTGAAGAGTCTCTAGCGTTAATAATAATAAACACTTTAGGTAGCGGATTCAGCATCGGTAGCGGATTCAGCATCTAAAATGGGGCACACTCGACCTCTGATCACAGCCATGACTTTCACGCACGTTTATTGCCCGATACAGTACCTTTCTCTCATGCCCGCGCACCTAATGCCTTCCTATAGGTTATATATAACCATCAGCAAGGGGAGGTGGCAGTATTGTATCACGTCCTATTTCGGTACTCTACACGAACATTCGTAGCATAATGGGAAAGCATGACGCTTTTGACGCTATTATCGATTCTTGTGAAGCCGACGCGATTGCCGTGACCGAGACTTGGTTGAATGCTCATGTTTGCGATAACGAAATTTTTACTATTTTCAAGTCGTTGATCATTTATCGCCGCGATAGAGATGGAAGACAAGGTGGTGATACTTTGCATGCCATTTCAAAACATTTTAAGTCTTTCCTTATAAATGTGACGTATGCATTGCAAGTGATATGGTGCGGGTGGTTGTTCATATTAAAACGCTTGTTTTTGGCGTCTCTTACCGCCCCTCCAGATACAGATATCATCTTTGTTTAGGAGTTTCACGATAACATCAATGAAGTTATAATGTGGTACCCATCTGCTTCGATAACTATTCTTGGCGACTTCAACTATCCTATCATAATGTTGACGTCATCGTTACCAGAAGTCGTACCTTTTTCTTCAAATGGCTAATGCTTTCTTGATACTTGCAACCGCTTTAATTTTACGCAGATGGTGAATAACCCAACTCGCGTCACCAGTTCTTCACGCACATTCTAGACTTAATTCTTACAACAATGCCCGAGAGCATTTATGCACTAAACTCGCTTCCTGGTCGCCCCGCTGTGGTGGTCTAGTGGCGAAGGTACTCGGCTGCTGACCCGCATGTTGCGGGATCGAATTCCGGCTGCGGCGGCTGCATTTCCGATGGAGGCGGAAATGTTGTAGGCCCGTGTGCTCAGATTCGGGTGCACGTTAAAGAACCCCAGGTGGTCAAAGTTCCCGGAGCCCTCCACTACGGCGTCTCTCATAATCATATGGTGGTTTTGGGACGTTAAACCCCACATATCAATCAATCAATCAATCGCTTCCTGGTCTCAGCGATCACTGTTTGCTACATTTTTACATACGCAACAGCATGCCAACTGCTACTAAGAAACGCAAGGTAATCCACAACTACAATGCTGTAAACTTTGAGGCAATCAACTACGAACTCACTCTATTTTACGACCCTTATCTACACGACTTTGATAATAGAACCGGGCATGAAAAGTGGGACCTCTTTGTTAACAAAGTCTACGAGCTTACTCGCACATATGTTCCCTTAAAGTCTATACCTATAAGCTCTTGCTCACCCTGGTACAATTTATACTAAAGCGACTTTCCAATAAAAAGAAACGCTTGTTTCGCGCTGCGAAACTCAAGAGTACAGAGGAACACTGGCGTGCCTAGGAAAGCGCTGCGCGAGTTCATTCGTCAGCGGTTTCGGATGCTAAGGCTAACATTATATCTAATACTCTGCCATCAATGCTTGTTAGCTACCCTAGAAAGTCTAGGAAAACCGTTACAAATACTAACGGCAGTGAAATTGTACTTGTTAACTCGGACGGCCTTCCCGCGTCTTCCGAGTTGTGTGCAGCACGTCTGAAGAAAAATTTTGTCCGGAACTTTTCAGTTCGTCCACTTCTGCTACCGTCGTTTTACCAGCCGCAACTATCTATCGATGTCTGTTATAGGGACTTAGACCCATGGAATTGTAAAAATAATTGACTCACTCGAGTATCCTCTGCTTGCGGTGCTGACGATATAAACGCAAGAATTCTTAAAAACTAAACAAGCCTCATCTATTTTTTTGTGTGTAAAATATTCCAACTGTCTTTGAATGAAGGTGTGGTACCGCGCGTTTGCAAAGAGGCAAAGGTGGTTCCGTTACACAAGTCAGGAAACAGGCATTCTCTCAGTAATTACTGATAGATTTCACTTACTTCTGTAACATGTAAACTTTTGAGGCACATAATCTTCTCTAACCTGATCACCTTTCTAGAATCAAATTCGTTCTTTAGCACGTCACAGTATGGTTTTAGGAAGTCATTCTCATGTGAAACGCAGTTACTTTGTTTTACCCATTCGTTACATGTCATTCTAGATCAGAGTTCATTGGTCGACTGCATTTCTTAAAAATTTTTCGAAGGCTTTTGAAGAGAACAATCATCACCTACTACTATATAAGCTTAAGACCCTTATTATTGATGGCGGCATTCTTGCTTGGATCGATTTTTTTCTTAATTATTCGCTCACAATTCGCTGTTGCTAACAACTACAGCTCACCCTCTTCTTCCGTTACCTCCGGTGTGCCCCAGGGTTCTGTGTTGGATCCTTTACTATTCCTTATTTATATTAACGATTTACCCGATGTTTAACTTCTTCGATTCACCTTTTTGCAGACGACTGCGTTGTTTACCGAGAAATTTCGTCCAACCCTGACACTAGTTCTTTGCAAAGTGACATTAATAATATTGCAAGCTGGTGCAGAACTTGGCCCATAGACCTCAACAATAACAAATGTAAAGTTTTACGCATCTCGCGAACTACCGGACTTCCTGCTAACTACATCCTAAATGAGGCCGCCCTAGAGTCTTTTACTTCGTGTAAACACTTGGAAGTCCATATAACATCTGAATTGAACGGGAAGCATCGCATTAACTACGTTAATAACAATAGCAACCGAATGCTAGGGTACCTACGACGCAACTTTAGTCGTGCCCCTCAAGCCGTGAAACTAACAATGTATAAAACACTAGTTCGTTCAAAACTCGAATATGCATGGTCCATTTGAGACACTTTTCACCTGAACTTGACTGACTCGCTTGAAATGGTACAGAATAACGCAGCACGCTTCATTCTATCTATCATCGCACTTGCAGTGTTACGTCAATGAAACAGTTTCTTTCATTACAGTCACTTGAGTCACTTTGCATAGCATCTCGTCTCACACTTTTTCACAAGATTTCCAATCATCCACTTTTGAAAGCTCAGTTCATTACCACTCCATCCTATTACTCAGCCCGTTTAGATCATCAACATAAGGTACACGTCATTAGTTGCCGCACTAACACTTTCCATCAATCCTTCGTCCCACGCACATTCAACGACTGGAACCATCATCCCTCGGACATGGTTTCCATCTCAAATCACGACTGGTTTTCATCTACAATAGAGAATTACTTACGCGATGACGCGTGAAGTGTGTATTGTACGTTTATATATTTGCACTCTTTTACCCCATGTTTCTGATGATACCTACACGTACATTCAGTTGTTTGTCTAACATAAAATTTTCATGTCTTGTAATCTTTATTATTTTGATATTACTATGTTTGCTCTCGGTTATGGTTTTTTGTGTACCCCACTCCCCTCTGTAAAGCTATGTGTGATTGAGGGTAAAATAAATACAAATACAAATGTAGAATGATTTGAATTGTTAGCCTCACTATTGCAGTGGCTATACGGTGCTTGGCTTGTCATCCCAAGGTTCAATCCCGGATGCAGTGGTCGAATTTTGACGAGGGTTAAATGCTAGATCTCCCGCGTACTGTGCGATGTCAGAGCACGTTATACAACACCAAATGGTCTTAGCATCTGGTACCCTCCACTACGGCATGCCTTATAATCTATCCTGGTTTTGGCACGTAAAACCCCACAGATTCTTCTTCTTCTTCTTCTTCTCTTCTTCTTCTCTTCTTCTTCTCTTCTTCTTCTTCCATATTTGTGAGGAACTTGGCATTACTTCGGGCCGTGCGAAACGAAAGCAAGCGATCCCTGTGATCATGAAAGAGTATCGGTTGAGGAAGTCGATGAGGCCTGGCCGGATATCAAAGCACGCCGCGATGAGGCTGAAAGGCGAGCGCGTCGCGAGCTTGAGGAAGGCGAAAGACAGGAGCGCCTCCAGTTGAAACGAATATTATTGGCAATCCTACAGTGTCCGCAGGCGCCTATACTTTGTTGTTATAATTCAAATTCCCAGCTTGTAGAAGTTAGGCTTAAGCGAGAAACTTCAATCGATATATGAGGGCCGGATGATAGTCTTAAACTGCGTTTCGAACTGCTAAAGACGCCATACAACAAAGTGTGGGCCGCGATAACTGACATCACCGTTTTCTTCTAAGGGTTTCAACTTCCAAGTATAAGAAGTTCTTCCTCTTCAGTATGATATATGAAAATGCAGCTATACTGCCACAGGTGATTTAGAGTTTTTTTTTTTTTCAAGGCATTCATCTCCGCAACTTTCAGTCAAGGTATTCGATATCGCGTACTCATCCTGATTGTCAGAGCCACTTGCGTGAGTCACCACGGTGGATATAATGTTCTTTATTGAAGGCCTCAACTTCTGTGACATATATATCAGAATCAATGTTTAACATCTCGTTGTTCTCTCTCGCAAGCAGCGGTGATGATGAATAATTAAAACAAAACAGGCAGAAGCTCTGTTCATTGATATTCTAACCAGCTGCAGAGCATGGCAAGAAAAAAAAAAAGTTGCTTGTTCAGTGCCTGCCGGCAGCAAGTTATCTTTTCGTCAGCTTTGGTTTCTTCACAGTTACAGCATGAATAGTCACTATAAATGACATCCCTTGTACTTTGCATGGTATCATTGTCAGTTAGATCTCATTATAATGGGTCTAACGAAGAGAAACGAGCTCTTAAAATTTCCTTTCCTTTACGCATAGTCAAGTGTAGAAACAGGCCCCGCCGTGGTATAGTGGCTAAGGTACTCGGCTGCTGACCCGCTGGTTGCGGGCTCAAATCCCGGCTGCAGCGGCTGCATTTCCGATGGAGGCGGAAATGTTGTAGGCCCATGTGCTCAGATTTGGGTGCAGGTTAAAGAACACCAGGTGGTCGAAATTTCTGGAGCCCTCCACTACAGCGTCTCTCATAATCAAATGGTGGTTTTGGAACGTTAAACCCCACTTATCAATCAACCATCAAGTGTAGAATGATATTGTTCTTTCCACCGAAAAATGACCCACCGCGTTGGTTTAGTGGCTAAGGTATTCGGCTGCTGACCCGCAGGTCGCGGGTTCGATTCCCGGCTGCGGCGGCTGCATTTCCGATGGAGGCGGAAATGTTGTAGGCCCGTGTGCTCAGATTTGGGCGCACGTTAAAGAGCCCCAGGTGGTCGAAATTTCCGGATACCTCCAGTACGGCGTCTCTCATAATCATATGGTGGTTTTGGGACGTTAAACCCTACAAATCAATCAATCAATTTCCACCGAAAAATACGCGCACGTCAAGAGACAACACTGGGGCTATTACGCGGCCGTTATCTGCGTGCGCTGCTGTAGTTTATTTAAGCACTGCGGCGCAGTGTTTTAAATCGCAGCTGAACCCTGGGATCACGTTTTATTGCGCAATCGAAGCTGTTATGTATACACAGGCGCGCTATCCTTGTTCTCTTGCTTTTACTTTTCTGTTTTTGTTTCTTTTCGTGACCCGGCTCCTGCAAATCCCAATTTAACATAGCAAAGCAAGTGCTACTTAACACCCCTACGGTCTCTGTGCTCTGCTATCTCACTTGATATCTTTTCTCAGTGCTAAAGTATGGATGATCGATATGTGGGATTTAACGTCCCAAAACCACCATATGATTATGAGAGACGCCGTAGTGGCGGGCTCCAAAAATTTCGACCACCTGGGGTTCTTTAACGTGCACCCAAATCTGAGCACATGGGCCTACAACATTTTCGCTTCCATCGAAAAAGTGGCCGCCGCAGCCGGGATTCGGTCCCGCGACGTGCGGGTCACAGCCGAGTACCTTATCCACGGCCACTACGGCCGGGCCTAAAATATGAATCACGACACGCTTTTAAAAAAATTACTTCCTATTCTGTAGCTGGCCGAAGGTATCCGCCATTCTCATACACAGATTGGTTCGTAGCATCGAAATCCCTCCCCTGTTAACTGTAACCCGGTACAGTGAGACGTTTGGCCGAGATTTATTCCTAGTTTTTTTACATGGAAAGTCAGTCTGCTGACGTATACAGGGATTAAGTTGTGTCAAATTTATTGTCCTTGTATAAGTCAGCATTGCCGGTCATTACGCAAGCCAACATCGTAACGGGGGAAGGCAGCGACCATCCACCTTCCACCCCCACCCCCACCCCCACAAATAAAGAAGAAAAAGGCACTAAAAGCTATATATATAGGCACTGACTTCATGTGCAAAAGAGCTTCTACAGAATACGTCGAGACCCTTTATACACTTTGTAATGCAGCCGATAATCATGCTGCCGCATGCACTCCTAGATATGTACGAGCCATCCGCCGGGGCTTTTACGTACACGCTTAGGAATGGAAGAGCGACAGAAAATATCAGTGGTCTGGTTTCACCGTGGACGTGGACTACTGGATGTTTTTTTATGTTCGCGAGTGACATTGTTGGGAAAAGGGCGGTATATAGTTATGGGGCAAAGTTCGGAGCGAAGGCGCGTGTACTTATAGGTCGTGACGATACGTATATGACCCCGTAATCAGATTCTTTAGTGACCAGTATCCTCCAAGCAGGGGTATGAAAAGTTGAATTGGTTTGAAGGAGAATGAAAATTTTAGATAAAGGAATGTAGCATTTCTATGCAATTTGATTACAACCAGCTTTACATATCAGGAAGTATCTATTGGCACCAAATTAACGGAAGGTTTTGCGGGTATAACAAAAAAAATGGAGGCAGAGAAAATTACCGACATAAATAATAAGAATGTGCAAATGCAACGCGCACTTCTAAGTATTTGTAACGTAAATCTTTACTGAAATTAAAGGCTTATCGCGTGTAATGTTCAACAAATAAAGCAGAGTTCTGTTTTTCGATATGGAGCGCAAAATTTCCTTGCAGCATCCTCGGCTGCGCTACAATCCCGCTATAACGGTGAGCCTGCACATAGTGCGTTCTCCACCTGAATTTTTTCAGTGTATACACACGCGCGTGCCTGCACGTGCATGCGTATGGAAGAAATTGAGGGTTGAGGGCACCCAGCAGCGGCGCATGCGTCGCTTGCTCTGGATCGAGGCGCGCGATAATAGATTCCTCGAGTTAAGTGTGGCGCGGGGGTGTGTGACCTCCGCGGTCTCCGCGCCGATGGTCAGCGTGCGAGTTCTCGCGGAGAGTGGCCTTCTCCCGCTTGCTCTCGTCTATGCTTTACCGGTCACTCAGCGTCAGCACTTTGACCTCGTGCGCGCAACGACTCGGGTCGCGCTGCGTTCGTTGGTGCGGCGCGAGCTTGAGCGATGGCGCGCGTGCCGTCCGTGCACACGGACGCCAGCGTAACGAGGGCTCGTTTATTCTGAACGACCGTGCGCGCTCCTTTAAAAAGGGACGAAGAAAAGGAGGAGGCTGTCTTTATTGTTTCGCGCTTTTCTCCCTCTTCCCCCAGAAAGAGCCGATTCGGCTGGGGCCGCGTGGTCATTACTTGGTCCAAGAAGAGGCGGAAACGCGCCCTTCAGGGATGGCCGCGTTCAAAGAGTAGCCGCTCCGTCAGCATTATACCGAAGGTAGGAGCTCGCGCACGGCGGCACGCCAATTTCACGTGCTGCCCCCGCGTCATCGTTCGCAGACGCGCGCGCGAGCGCTTGTTGCTGCTTCGAAGGTGCGACTTCGCTGGCCGATGAGCGTGTTTGTACGTTCGTGAATGTACAATATTCGAAGCGCGCGTGGCGCACGTGGTGCTCCACCCCAGAGGCCGTGAACAGGGCGAGCGCGAGGAAGCGGCCGCAATTTTTGTTAAATATGGGTGCTTCAAATAGAGTTGCCCGTTCACGGTTACGAGAACGTCGTCGTAGGTGTTGAGGGCCGACTAGAGGCTCGAAAGAAGAACTAGACCGAAGGGCCATTCTTTGCTTTTTTATGCAGAGCCTCGGAGAATGCAGCTGCGCGTATGACCCGAACTAAAGGGTGATCGAAGTGAAGTACTGCTGACTTGGCTCAGTTTCAAAATGCGTCGAAAAAAAAAATGAAAGCGTATGGTAAAATTGGGCGCAAGTATGTATGCCAAGTAAAACAAAAATAAAAGAGACCTGACTGGGGGGATCGAGTTTAATTCTTCACGTGCAAAGAAGGCACGTAATAAAGCAGTCTCTCGAACCGGTGCTCATATGCACGCGTTTAGTGCAGTTCCTTCTAGGATATCTGCACTAAGGCCCATGGTACGCGGTGTCTCTTACGACTGACACGTATACTGAACCTCGTTTCTCATGATTCATAGCTTATGGTCTGCGTGAACGAATTCGGTACTCTGCGTAGCACGTTAGAGCGTGAATGACTAGGTGTATTTACTGAAATTCTAACATTATGTAGGTTCTCGGGTCAATAATAAGAGAGGACATGGGGCAAGATCTTTGTTACTGGATCTATAAGAAGGCGTTCAGTAATCAGAGGTTGAGAGAGTGAATGGAGGTACAGCGTGGTAGCACATATGCAGCCGTTTGAACTGCCGTTCGCCAGATGAGCAGCCATGTTGCCCGTTAAGGTAAGACTAATATCTGGAGTTTCACCTCCCAAAACCTAATTATGATCTATGAGAGACGCCGAATAGTGGAGGGCTCCGGAGATGTCGACCACCTGGTGTTCTTTAAGGTGCATTGACACCGCACAGTATACACGGGTCTCTACCGTTTCGCCTCCATCGAAATGCAACTGCCACGGCCGGAATCGAACCCACGACTTTGGTGCCAGCAGCCGAGCGCCCTAATCGCCGCTCCTTTGCGGCGGACTGCCCGTTAAGGTATAAAGGCAATGGTTGCATCAAAGCCAGAAATGCTCGAAAAGTAAAGATGCAATTGGTCACTCTCATGCCAGGTGGAATGAGGAAAGTTGACCCGAAGAAACGAAGAGTGATGAGTGAGGAAACAAAGACATATAGGCTATGGTTGGATGGGTCAACCACCATAATATATATATATATATATATATATATATATATATATATATATATATATATATATATATATATATATATATATATATATATATATATATATATATATATATACATATATATATATATATATATATAAATAAGGGAGAGAAGTGTGTACCTAAGGGCTCGTATTTCCGTGTTTTAACACAATATTAATGAGATATAACAGACAGTAGTGCGAAGGAATGTACAGGGGAAGTTATTAGAACCAATGGAATGTAAATAAGAAGAAAGAAGAAAGAAAAGTGGATGAAAAAATTACCAGCTGTGAGCAGGAACGTGCTGCCTGCCGCTATATATACATATATATATATATATATATATATATATATATATATATATATATATATATATATATATATATATACTGTAAGCACAATATTGACAACGTTTGACCTTCATCTTCTTCATCTGTATATAATCATCATCACGAAAAACGTCGTCTTCGTTCGAAGGGTTGATCAGGCGATTCGGCCTGATAAACGCCGTCGAGACTCCAACGCTGCTACTGTCTTACAGAGCGGTAGCAGCTCACCTCCCCGCACCTCCACCACTTTAAACGAATAGTGTAGCTCGAACCAATGAGGCAAACTAGATAATTAGCAAAGAACAATATAATTTGTAACGCAAACACGCACTCACACACATCTATCTATCTATCTATCTATCTATCTATCTATCTATCTATCTATCTATCTATCTATCTATCTATTTATCTATTATTGAGCTAGTGAATTAATTATGGGGATTTGACTGCATGCGAAGGCAAAAAAGTGTGGCAGTAAGAGTTCACCGCGGTAAGAGTCTATATATATTACACTAAATATTTTCGGCCATAAATGTGTCAAAGGAAGACCGAAGGCATTCATTTTTAATGAAAATAGTTCGAAGCCAACCGACAAGGAAGCTGGTGGCCAATGAATTCACTCAGAGAGGTACTTTTGTTGTTCAGCCATGGAAGGCATTCAGATTGAGGGATGAACTTACCATCAGATGACATCGTCAAGATAAGCAAGAAATAAAACCTTTGCTTACGAGATTCGAATAGCAAACAATTGAGATGCGCTATCAATGAAGCTGCGATGACGGGCGTTTCCCTGTCTTGAGCCTTTTTGAGTCTATATACACAGGAGTACTATCCAGTGCCAGTCATGGACGTAAAGGTGAATTTCACCCGCAGGCATCGCGTACTGCGTGAACTTGGGAGGGGGCAATCGACCGGTACACCTTGGCGCGTTACCTCAGAAGCGTGAATGTTTCCTGAGAATCGAGAGGCTCGCTGTAATGTAGCTCCATAGAATATATACTGACGGGGGAACATCGCGGTAGGTCGAGCACGTGAAGCGCCTCTCCGGCGTATGGGTCGCTGCGCTCTTTTGAGTGACAACCCGATATGGTGTGCTCTCATGCTTCCATCTGCGCATCGCTGTTTGATGCGTGGATGGAAGCCCTTGATCCAACGTGACCCACACATTTCTCTTTCACGGCTCAATGAATAGCAAAACGTTTTATGAAACGGCTCGCTGCTTCCGTGCGCGTATATACCTTGTATGCACTTCGTATACACCGGGGTCTTCACTCGTGTCTACAATACAACGAAGCGCTTGACCGCGCTCTCTCGGTTGCTTCCTTGACGTACAAGGCTCCAATATCCACTACACATTTCTCGTGAACGGGCGTGTAGATCAGTCGTCGCTTCAGCGCATTCGTTCTTTCTTTGCTTTTTCTTTCTTCACCCTTTCGTCTTCCGCACTTCCTGAAGCCCGGTAGCCCACCCGACGTCTGCGCGTGCAAAACGGGTGGTGATATAACTGCGCGCAGGCTCCTCCGAAACCGCACCAAAATGTCTGCCCTATATCTGTCACGCTAAAACTTTGTCCACGGGTCCACTTTGTCCGCTTCCGCTTTCGCGGGGCGCCGTCTTGAGAAAACAATATACGCGCCGTCAGTCAAGTAACGCGGAGAACAATGCTTTCGGGCCGCTTTATCTTTTCCCCCCGCAAACTTCGAGTCGAGGCGCGGAGGACCAGTGGGGTGAACAAAAGACGGCCGGGTCCGAATGACGATCTAACTTTCTTGCGTAGAGGCCTCTGAGTCCAGTCCGCTGCCCTGCGCGCCAACTTATTCCCCCATCCGCCGCCCTCTCTTCAACTCCTTTTTTTTTTTTGCTCGCGAAATATCATCTCAAGCTACTTCCTGCAGCACACACGGCAATATTTTCATCTTTTCGTTCTTTATCGGAAAGTCCAGCAGCATATGCGCGGCCCTTTCGTGCGAACAAAGATCTGGTGTGCCATGTGCTCGAAATGGAATATGGAGGCTACAATGTATACCCGCTCGCGTGGATAGAGCGGACCATTTAACTTGGCCTGCCCTGCCTGCAGGCTATGCCGGTGCTCTATTCGGTTGGCCCTTTGACGACGCCTCTTCAAGACGCAGACATAATGCGCGCGATTCCGAAATGCGACGCAGCGCCGAATACATGCGTCTGCCACCGTTCGGCACTAGTGGCATATCCTTCGGTATCTCTGTATTACACAGTTCATGCTTCCTTCGTATACAGGAACAGTAGATGTCTCCCGGCAGTGACGGTCTCTGTTATTTTTACTAACATACGCTGTTCGAGGTACTGGAATGGTTGGGCGCAGTATTTCTGTCTGTTTTTTCCCCTTCACGCACGCAAGGAGGGTTATTTTAGTAATAACCTTTGCTTCAGGTCATAATTGCAATCACTTCTGCGTTCAACAAGATCGTTTTCACTGCCGTCATGCACGTTCGCTCAAAGTTTGTCGCTTTCACTCGTCACGAGAAGTTCCTCTCTGACGTAAGACAGCAACCGCCTTTTCCGCACGCTCGGAGCGCTCGATTCATACAAAGTGGTTATGTCATATGTTGATACGTGGTAAAACTTTTCCACATTCACAAATACCCTCGCCCTGGTAATCTCAGTAAATTACCAACTTTCTGTTCACTCTTTAAACTGGTGTAACTTAAGCAGTGGCAAGGTATTTCCGCCAGGATGTATAGAACTACATGGTCTGTGAAGATGACAGGTTCCTTACGGTCACCACATTAAAAATCTGTGTTGTCTATAACAAGTAATTTGCTACTATACCTTAACACCATAGAGGTATATATATAAGAAAGAATTTCGACAACGTTGCCCCGCAGTGATGGTCTATAGCGGCTAAGGTATATACTTGGCTGCTGACCCGCAGGTCGCGGGATCGAATCCCGGCTGGTGCGGCTGCATTTTCAATGGAGGCGACAATGCTGTGGGCCCGGGTGTTCAGATTTCGTTGCACGTTAAAGAACCCCAGGTGGTCGAAACTTTCGGAGCCCTTCACTGCGGTGTCTCTCATAATCATATGGTGGTTTTGGAACGTTAAACCGCACATATCAATCGATTAATACAACCTTAATTAGTTCAACCAACTGAGAAAAAAAAGAAGGAGGTTGCCTTCACGTTCGGGTCATCTTAGACGAATCCACAAGGTACGCTGCGATCTTTGTTCTTGATATTCGGTGGGTGTTTTTTTTGGAGTTCATTTTTGGTGAATCCTTAATGCCCCGAAATTTGGAGTTTATGTTTTATTATTTTCAATACTCCAATATCTTATATAAAATGAGATCTGAAGAAAACATCAGAACACACAAAGCGTATTTTAGTTGTCTGGAAGGTCTGAACGCAAAAACACATATACACACAAACACAAATACTCGAATAGAAAATACGTACGCTTGTGTGTATTACAACCTTAAAGCCTGTTGTAAGAGACGCGAGCATACTTTACGATATCTGTGTATTCGATATCGCCTGGCAAGCCCCAGTGCCAAAAGGGGACCGTATATCAACATGTCGCCTCGCGCTACCAGGGGCCCCATATAACTTGACATCGCTCGCGCCAAGTGCGACAAGCCTTTTGTTTTATGTGCAAAGGCTTCTGTTTACAAGATACTGTTGGCGTGAAGTAGAGTTATATTGGACAAACTAGCTAATGTATCAACGGTCGCTTAGTACATACCTTTTGTATAAAGAAAGGAATAGTATCATGTTGGCCGTCATCATCGTATAAATTATAGTTGTCATAAATAATCAAAATGCTGTAAGCTGTTCGAAAATGAACCATCACCCAGTCGCCCAGGTTTTTCTTCCTGCACATACGTCTATATCGGCTGTGAAGCAGTTTAAAATAATAAACAAACAATTTTACCTGAATTATGTTTTCAGTTAATATTTGTGGACGTTATTAGTAGCTATCTTACATATGGGGTCTATTTCACAGTTTCTCTTTCGTATGTTCTCTCTGTCATTGATCAGTTGCCTTGGTTAATAATAAGGCACCCATTTTCAAGGCAGCTCTGGACTGGTAAAGTAATAAATTTAGAAAGCGCACAAGAATTATACAATTATTTAAAAGAACCATTCACAAGCTTTATCAAATAAGCATTACGATTATTTCATATTGAAAAAAAAAACACCACAATTATTTAAACTGGGGCAAGCTCGCATACAGCACCTATATACAAGAACCTTCGAAATACTTTGTTTCTTCGGGATAAAGTACATCAGTGACTAGAGTATCCTGTGCTGCACTTTGTCTACAGCTTTTATATACACCGTTTTTGAAAAGTTCAAGCAATTTTTTATGAAAAAGCGCACTAATGAATGTCATGGTGATGACAGCGAATTGATGACACTGTCGTTTCGGTGACACTGGGGCTTAGACAAAAACGATTTCGATCGGTGATCGATGTATTATTGTCCTGTAAGAACATGGGCTAGCTCCATCCATCTGGATAAGTGAATGATTAAAAGTCGAAAAGTTGTCTCTCGCTGTTGTATACCATCTCGTCCTTACCGCCATTATTTTGTCGTTGGTGATTATCAATAAAATATATGAAAATATTCAATACTTCGATTATGCACTATTTGATTCGAGTGCTGAAACGAATGAAAGACTACCCGATTCGTTATTCAAAATTTTAGAGCATTCATACACCCTTACAAAATTCGCAACTAGGCCTCTCGCTGGGTAACACACAGCACTACGCTTGTTGCAGTGTAACTTGTAAAAGAAGAAAGATAGGGAAGGGAGAGGGGCAGGATACTGCATCGATGAAAATACGTAATTTATGCTTCCCTGTATAGACGATGCTCCATAAGACATGTGGATGCCGCCATCTTGGGATCTTAACCTGATGTTTTCTTGTTATTGTATACCGCTACGTGATTTATTAAGACCAAGAAACATCGCATGTACTAACTTGACCATTTCCGTGCGCATGCGTCCAACATAAGACTCTTCGTTTAGCTCTTAAACGTGCAAAATGCAAGGGTTAACAGTCATATTACGTGCTCCGCAGAACACCCGTAAAATAGCCTAGAGGGGGCATGCCTCAGCGCCTGAACACTAAGGTCTCAGGCCACGGCGGCTACATGCTTCGCTAGAGTGACGTATTTGATTTCTCTCGCTAAAGCAGCCGTGATATCAACTTGCAGCTGCAGTTCAGGCCAATCCTGGGCCTCTTACACAAGCGAGTTGTTTTGATCATGGCGATACTTTTAACGCTTCTTCTAATTACAAAAGACAATGAATGGTCGTGTTCGTGAGCAGAGTTTCATAGCTCTTCCGGCCTCAGAATTTCGGACAACTTAATGGGCTTACATCATAGGGGCCTGGAATTACGGAGCTCCATCGTAGCCGGGACATGAAACAGCCACGTTGTAAATACAGCGACTGAACGCGAAGGTCGCAGGCGTCACGTATCAGCCTAGACGGACACAACTTCATTGACGGGATGGCGGTGCGACACGTTCTGTCGAGACCTGTCGTGTCCACAGCGGGCACCTAAGTGGACATGGTGGCCTTACACGTGACTTGCGGTTCGGTAAAACCAACGCTGATTACTTTACTGCAATGATGCAACTGCAAGGAATTTTAGGCACTTCTCGTGCGAGCATCGCTCTCACTGCGTGCTCTAATAAACTCGTTTTTAATTTTTTGTAAGTGTGGGAGCTAGGCTGTTCTGTACTGTGATCGTGTGCCGCCGTCATTTGGTGTAGCACAGGGAAAACAACATATATAATTTGTAGCGCACCCTATCGCCAAGGAGAAGTTTTCATGATCTTGATCTTCGAATGACTGGATGATGACGACATCACTAAGTGTGGATCACTACGTATAAAAATTGAAAAAAGAAGGAGGAATTGATGGAGAAATGAAATGAGACAAACAAAGAAAAAAAGTACGATGAAAACTAGCAATAGAGAGAATAAAAAGAAGGAAGACAGAGATCAAATGCAAAATGAGAGGAGTAGAGAAAAAGAAAATCGAAGAGAAAGAAAGGTGGCTGGCTAGCTCTATGATGATGATTCAGTGCCCCGTCCTGAATATTTCAAGACCCTGCATATACAATCACGCGATTTCAAAATTTCTGTATGTGGCAGGAACATACCAACTCTTCTATTCTAATTTGCGCAGATTTCTAGTACCTTAAGTTTCAGTGGTATAGCTCATGGTGTGCAACATGACGATTTGAAGTGACATTTACTAAATGGCGATGCAGGATTCCAGCTTTAATTTTTTATTTACACGGACCTGGCTTTGTTCCTTCCCCTCAGTGTTAGTGTTGTAAACAAGCACAAATCACAGAACCCTTTTCAGAGAATGCCGCAGGTATCGAAATTTAGGACAAATATTTCTGTCGCCACCATTCCGAAAACATGGGCTCGAGCTTTCTGAAGCAGTATTACTCTCCCTATAGGGGCATCGGCACTGGGTCATTGCAATAGGAACATGTATGAAGCGGTATATAATTACACAAAGGAAACAAAACTGCTACCAAGCTAATATCACAAGTACATACTTACTACTTATTTCTTTCTTCATTTTCTTCATTAATTTATTTCGTGTATTGGTGCTCTAGTAGTAGTCTTCTTGATATTATTTTTATTTTATTTTCTATATTAATTCATAATAACAGTTAGCACTATGAGTTTGTTCGTTTATTTAAAAAAAACTCTTTTTAGGCACTTGTATGACATTTGCTTACTGATATTACTGATCTATCTATCTATCTATCTATCTATCTATCTATCTATCTATCTATCTATCTATCTATCTATCTATCTATCTATCTATCTATCTATCTATCTATCTATCTATCTATCTATCTATCTAGCCGTAGCCGCCTATACCTCTGCGTGCTCTCGTTACCCTCTTGGGGTAAATCAAAATTACTATAGGAAGGTAAAATGGTTGGACGAGTATGACTCGCTGGCCATGACATCAATAATGTCAAAATTCTGTCAGACATGTCTTCAAACCCTTTCTGCCAGACGTGTGGCACATAGCCACGGGCGGGTAGGTGCTACAGATGTCTGAC
Source organism: Rhipicephalus microplus (assembly GCF_043290135.1). Taxonomy (NCBI): domain Eukaryota; kingdom Metazoa; phylum Arthropoda; class Arachnida; order Ixodida; family Ixodidae; genus Rhipicephalus; species Rhipicephalus microplus. Next base: position 334,148,078 of record NC_134710.1, read on the forward strand.
AGTTTATATCTACCCAAGAACGGCGAAAACAGTTATGAATGACATGGGCAATTTTAACGCGTGAGCGTTATGAAAAAGCTGACATCGACCACGTTGAACCGACGAAAGCAAAGCATAAAAGTAAATGCAAGAATAAAAGCAAAGAATGCAAAGAATCTCAAGAGGAATCGAACCCAGAATTCTGCGTGGCAATCAAGTATATTGCACCACAAACCACGCCGGGTTTTGTAACTATTATGTATACTTTCCAAATAGACCCCGATGTTCAGTGAAATGTCAATTGTGATTGCAGTGCTGGTTATCAAATTTTATGAACTTCGTATATGTACTCCTATGATACACCTATCACGTCGGGTTAACTTCAATCGGAGTTCGGCGGCGTCCGCTATAGGAGCAGTGTCCAGGGCTACATCCTGGCTAGCACCAGTGCTTCACATCAGCTTACCGCTCCTGGTGTTGGCCCTGCCGCTGTGGTCTAGTGGCTAAGGCACTCGGCTACTGACCCGCAGGTCGCGGGATCGAGTCCCGGCTGCGGCTGCTGCATTTTCGATGGAGGCGGAAATGCTGTAGGCCCGTGTGCTCAGATTTGGGTGCACGTTAAAGAACCGGGCCTCTATTCATGTAGAGTTCTCGCGCTCGAATTTTTTGTAAGCGATTTCTGCCAATGCTCACTTGATGCATGTTGTCATCCGAAAGCAAAGCTTTCTGAATTCAGTCCCAGCTGGCTCCATCTACTTTGCAGGCCAGAAACATACAACATTCTACATTCCCTCCAACTCTCTGTCACACCTTTACCTACAAATCATTTTTATTACCTATGTTTCTTCGTAAAAAATTGTTCAACAGGAAGATAGTGCAATTTCGCATATTTAACATTCAAAGACTTAGCGTGTCCTGTTGTGTATGTTTGTGGCACTGCATGTCTTCGCATATTTCGCACTGCAATTTCGCATATTTAACATTCAAAGACTTAGCGTGTCCTGTTGTGTATGTTTGTGGCACTGCATGTCTTCGTACCCGCTCAAGTGCCACCTCATTGTTTCATCTGGAGCATTGCGAGTGGATAAGGTGAAGCTGACATCACTTTTTTTTAATTCTCCTGGCGGTTCTTGCGCTCCCTCTGTCGCAACCACCATATAGGTTCCGCTCTAGGCATAGGAAGCAGCGTACGTGACATGGTCCTGCAAGCGCGGAAGACGACCCAACCCGGCCGAGCCCTCGCCGGTGCAGGTGAGCTCTGACATATGAATGGCGCTGGTAAGCAGTGCAGGGCACTGAGTAGTACTTGACCCAGAGCAGAGTGGTGCACTATCGCGTGCGTATGCTACCCTCGGCGAGGATAAACGATGCGCGCCACGAGGTGACCCTGTCGCAGGAGCGCCTTCCGCCACAGACACAATGGCGACGGTGTATTAGGCACGCTGCGGCCACGTCCCCTGAAGAGCCCCGTATTAATTGCTAATCTGTGGACGTTCATGCGAAAATAAATTCTTTGGCAAGACCAATGTGATAACTACTATCGAATGTGATTGTGGAACATTATACGCAGGCTGGGACTCCACGAAAGAAGTGGTAAATAAGGGCTAGTTTTTTAGACGCTTTTTGTTTAGAATGAGAAGCAAGAGACAACCACGACAAAACGTATAGGGAACGTTATTTGCAGGAATTACGACGTATGGAGAAGAAATTTAAGCGAACGTGAAATACAACTTGAGACCAGCGGGGACGAATCTGGAAACCTCGAATAATGCGTCCGAGGTGCTTCACCACTTGAACTACGGCGACGGCATGCATGCATCCTTAGTAGCGAACGGAACTGCGTTCAGTGGGACAATGACTCGGTGGTGCTGTCGAAGGTCGCATATTCAGGATATACGCACTTTAGAGTCACTAGTTCAGTCTCAACAGTTGGCTGAAGAAAGTCCTAGGGTCAAATTTACGTAGCTGTTCGAAAGTGCGTTTTGCTAGCTAGCTGGCTTAGCTACCAGATATCAGATAGGCTTAAATCGGCTAATCTAGCGCAAGATAATTTATTTTTGTCAACACAGGTTCTTGACTCTACTGGTGCACGCGAAAGGTGCAATTGGCTGTTTCAGAGCTGACAAAGCATTTATGTGTGGCACGGGCCAACGACAATAGCAAAGCTTTGTTTGAAGGTATAGTTAGAGGATATACAGTCCTGATGTCACCTTCACCACTAGAAATGACGCTGAGTACGTTTGACCAATGCCTGTTTTACTAGATGCCCACAGCGTCGCTTTTGTATTGCGGTGGCAGTTTCTTCAGTTCGTGCAGTTCGCCAGAAATCTGTGAGGCGTCGCTCGTGGCCTTACCCATTTCCGGTGGCAGCGGAAATGCGGGGCGTCTGCCGGCATGATGCTGCTCGGTGATGCTGCTAGCACCTCCGAGACGGTTACAAGTGTAATGACAATCTCAGAGGCAGCATCACGTGACATATGTTGCAGCCGTTTGCCGCAAGCGGCGCTCATTGTCTTTCCGTAGTAGAGTTACTGTATATTGTACCTTTGCCTAAAGCTAGCATTTAAGTTCCACGGAGAAAAAAAAGAGGGAGAGGATGTGGAACCGGGTTTTCGGACCCACGCGGCAGACATTTAGTAAACGTGGCAGTTCTCTGATTAACCATGCATGAAATGATTACTGAAAATTTCAGCCACAAAAGAATGTCTGCGAATAATGGGAAAGTACGCGCAGCTTCTTTGTAAAGGAGGAGAACACTGTACATGCCTAAATATCTTGAAGAAATGAATAATCAAAACTCAACAGGCCACATTGATATGACACATAGAAATAATGAACCACATAAATTTGCGACTCACATTAAGAGATTATTGTAAAGGCTAAAGCTCAAGTACAGAAGGCATTGGTATAGAAAGCAGAATACATACGACAGCTCCGTTTCACATAAGTAGACCTATCTACTGCTCATACGCACAGTGGTGTCGCGGCCTATATGTACTGTTTTGCGCGTTGTCATTGTTGAAAAAAACTGTCCGTGTTACAGATTTGATGTCGTTACAGTTTTTCTTATCTTGCCCGTGGCAAGTTTATCAGAACAAAACGGCCGAGAAGTATCTGATCACCTTCCAGACGCGATGCGAGTCGGACCACTAATGGCATCCGTATGGGTGCAGCAACTTCCAGGGTGTATTTGTCAAGCTGGATGCATACATAGACCACATGATGCGAACGACATGTTTCTTCTTTTTTTTGCGCCTGCAGTCAGTGTTATTTTTCCTTTATATTGACTGGGATTTAACGGGACAAAATCACGATATGAGGCATGCCATAGTGGCAATGTTCATCAGCGTATTTGTTCAGTCACGGGTGCGGGAACAACACGCCAAGTCAACAAATTTCACGCAATGAGAAAAGTGCGCTTGGAGATGTTGTCGCTCCCCACGCGTAGAGAATCGCATCGCGGCTAGAGTCATCGTGAAATAAAAGCTGTATCGTGCCAATGCTGCGCTATTCGTCAAGCTTTGACTGCATACGAGGTCTCACAAAGTATTACACGCACCTTTGCCCGGTGCTGCTGGCAAGTGAACGTTCCCGATTACCCGTCTCTGAAAACATTACGTGCTTTCTCCTATCGCATCGCAGCTGCCTTCCGATGAGCGCCGAGGCGTCTCCGCGTGCTCTCACCGCTTGCGCGCTCCAACTATCCTCTTCGACAAACGCGGATGTACCCTACTTTGAAAATGTTACACATCATGTACCCTGACCTATACCCAAGTAATCTTTGTCCACATTGTGGGGAAATAGCTTCATTAGAACACATGCTCTGGCAGTGCACCAAATTCGCTCATTTATCGCACATCACCTCTGCCAGATGGGAGGCGGCAATCCGCAGCTCGTCCTTGGCAGATCAGCTCTGGGCTGTCCACCAAGCCCGCGAGGCGGCTGAGGAGCTTGGCATCTCAGTCCCCACGTGGGAGCTGCCCGCAACACAGTGATCTGTGTTTTGGAGGACCAAATAAAAGTTTATCCAATCCAATCCTCTTCGAGGCGCGACGCTCACCCTGAAAATCGAGCGTCTGCATGCATGCAGATCGCGAGCAACTAATGCAGGGCGTTCCCCCGTTCTTTCGCCGTGTGTTTGTGCGTAGCGGGTTTCGCCGAGCGGCCCCCGCGGAATGGCTGAGCCTTTAATCAAGCGGCTTATCACTGCGCCGGATCGGAACGCGCACGCCGCGCATTCTTCCCCTCGCTCTAGCAGCTGCCGCACACCTCTCGCTCGGCGGTCGAAGGAGCACGCACGCATCACTACTGGCGGCCGCCACCTCGCTCGATCGGCGCTAATTGCCGTGCGCGTCTATGCGGGCGACGCATGAATGTGGAACGCCATTGTCACCGCGCTCAGTCAGCTTCGGCGCGATCGCCACGGGGGCATACGCGGAGCGAGGAGGTCCTGCACTTGTATACGCGTCCCCAATCGAAGTCGCGAAAGAAGGCGCTCCATGGACGTCGGCGGTGTCGCGCCGTGTGCTCTCGCGTATAGGTTAGGAGAGTGATGTTCGGGAGCATGTTTCCAACGCATCGATATGCATCACGTGTAGGAGAGCCTCGGAGGTATGTCTGATGTGACTGATGGACTGAGGTTCATCAACACCTCCGCGTTGGAGAACGTCGCATCACTTTGTGAACCCTCGCGAAATTACACAGTTGTGCAGCACTAAATAATTCGCATCAGCTCGAGCATAGCAGTGCCGAAATTGTGGTACGTGTGATTGATGATTTATTTATTGTTTTGCATATATATGACGAGTTCTCGTGTTTGCCCAAGAACTGAAGTTAGAGGGTGCGTTTCGACGTAAGAGAGGGATGGCCTTTTACATGGAAGCTTGTCATGCGTCTCGATAGCGTTGCGCCAGTTAAGCAATATTTGTGACATCAACACTGTTGTCTAAAGATTGCGAAAAATGTGTACGTGTTCATATTATCCTCGAAATATACCTGTACTTTTACACAAAAAGCTTCATCACTAATGATAACTGTTGGGGTTCTAACTTCTAAAACCGCTCTGAGTTTATGAGAGACGCCATAGTGGAGGGCTCCGTAAACTTTGATCATCTAGGGTTCTTTAACGCGCACCAGCATCGCACAGTACACGGGGCTATAGCATCACGCTTACATCGTAGTGCGACCACCGACCCCGGCTGGGATCGAACCCGCGACCTTAGCGCTTGCAGCCCTACACCACATATGGCCGACTACAAAGCGTGGGAACGTGACAGTATATATATATATATATATATATATATATATATATATATATATATATATATATATATATATATATATATATATATATATATATATACTGCAGCTATCGACAACTCACGTTCCACGTGATATCTAATGTTGTGTCTTAAGCTGTGAAACGTGACCGTGCCCACACTAATGCGCTGTCGGTGATGCAAAAAGTCATCCGGTTTGAGCCCGCGCATAAATCAACTTCTCTTCGCAAAGAAAGCCACGAAAGAAGCTGTACACGCAGGAATGCCACATTGCGGCATGCGCCAACGAACTGGACTGGTTTTCAGGAACAGCTTCGCAGTCGACATAAACAAGTGCTGCCGTCGCGGTTGCAAAAAAGTGATTGATTGATTGATATGTAAAGTTTAACGTCTCAAAACCACCATATGATTATGAGAGACGCTGTAGCGGAGGGTTCCGGAAATTTCGACCACCTGGGTATCTTTAACGTGCACCCAAAGATACAAAAAAGTGCGAGGTTTTCAATTCTAATGACGGTGCTCTACTTCCCTGTCAGATAGGAACGACGCAGTGGTTCATCACTACAGTAGCTCATGGTGAAACAAAGGTGATCATTCATATGTATTTCAACTAAAATATCAAACGTCTTGAAGCAAGATGACGGCTGTCAAAGTCAAGATAAATTTTTATCATAAGAGCTCCCACTTACAAACACGTCTATAGTGCAACTAAAAATTTGCAGAATCCCTAAAGTTAACCCTCAAGAGTTGGACGCGATAGCGATATCCTGTCCCTAGGGAGTACCTAAACATTTAGTGCATACATTTTTATTTTATGATGTTACTAAAGAAGATTAAATTGTTGATACCTTCAGCGTAATTTATAAGGTTTAAAGTGGCTTGTGTCAGTGAAGCTTTTGCATATAGCTGCATTCTGTATGTTGGGTAGCTTGCTTTAAATTACGAACAGTTATTCACGCGAAATCTTTCCGAACTTTCTATGCACCCACCAAGTGGCCTTAAAGGAATAGGTGCAGAACGTGGGTGCCTTTTGTAGTAGGAGGCTGGCTTTAAACCATGAAGTCATTATGAAAATCACATGTTCCGACTCCCGATGTCAATGTACGCTTCTACAGTGTCAATTTTGATGAAAGGGAACATGGCGACGCGTTGCCTGCGCGCTCCGCCAGCTGCTGGCAGCGCGTTCAAGCGGGAGCGAGAGCAACCACAGTCTCTTTTCGCGTCATCTCGCGGCGAGCAAAACAACCATTCGTTGCTGATATGGAACCAGCGGCAAGACGGCGACCCCCTCCCCTTTGAAGGTGATTACGCAATAGCCTGTAATTGCCTTTAAGGGAGAGAGGCTGCAATCTTGCCGTTCTATATCAGCAACAAATGGTTGTTTTGCACGCCACGAGATGACGCGAAAAGAAACTGTGGTTGCTCTCGCTCCCGCTTGAACGCGCTGCCAGCAGCGGCCGGAGCGCGCATGCAGGTTACGTGTCGCCGTGTTCCCTTTCATAAAAATTGACACAACGCATTATTACTGCCATATTACATGCTTTACTGTGAATCATGTTAACTGGACGCGTGTGTTTGTGAAGTATAAAAGTGGCTTTTACTGCATATTCGAGCAGAGGAAGCTGTTTTCATACTTGCAACGCAAACGGCCCGGTTCAGATCCTCACACGAATGCGAAAATTTGTATTATTTATTGAAATATTTTTTTTCTTTTTCGCTAGCACTGAAGATAGCGATTTTTCACTCGCAAACAATGACGCCTACGCCGACACATAAACCTACGTCAGAATTTCAGCGAAACGAGATCTTTCTTGTCATCGTCTTAGCACCTGAAGTAAAATATACCTTATGTCGTTCATTATAATTAGCACTGTGTGCATCATTATGGTTATACAGAAACGGCGCCCTAATACTATCCTACAGCTCTTCCACTACATTAAATTTCTTACTCTTGGTACTATGAAGCAGTTGTATAAAACCTGCCCTTTAGGGGCCCAAAGGAAGAGATACCGTTTCATAACTTTAGCACTCCAGCGCTTTTTTACTTTCTACACAACAGTATGACTAAAACCAGTGACAAACAGTTTTATGACATGCGTTATTCGCTGCCCAAAAGTCCCCGCTGTAATCTTAGCCAGCTACTTCCTTGTTATTTAGTTGGAAGTTTTTTCTCCTTTAAAACAAAAGCTATTCTTTTGAAACTTTATTTATGTTCTACTAACAAAACATAATATGCAACAATCTATAAATATATTTTTATTTCGTTTGGTACATTGAAAATTAAAGGCAATATGAGCTATTTTTTCTAACTTTGTCACAATATGTTGGCCATGAAGTGCGAGGGCACGACAACGGCGCCCCCAGCCGGCCCGCTCTTGTTCACTGGCGCGTACAGCTCCAGTTCGCAGTCTAAACTAGGCAACGCCGCCGGAGGGCTTATTTGCCGTTCATGGCATCAGCAGGCGAGAGCATAGGCTCACCTTCGGCCCCCCGACGCTCGCTGCCGCCAACAGTGCACGTAGACGACATGACGTCGAACCTTATAGCGCTGCTTCAGCGCCAGTTTGCGGGGCTGCCCTTCCATGTAGAGTTTGGCAAAGTCGGTTTTCGAGTGGGCCCAGTAGCGGCAGCACCATGTACGCCGGACTCAGCCGCCGCCGCTACAGCTATGAGTGTGGTAGACCATGGATGCAGTGCAGTGGCGCCCGTGTTGGACGCCATCTCGGCAGCGATAGCACGGGCGGTCACCAGGAAAGGTCCCCGCAGATTGCCGCCCGCAGTAGCCTCGGCACCCGACAAGACGACAGCACCGGTTTCGGTAGTGGTGGCACTAGGCATATCAGTTTTGACCACAGCCGCTGCAGCCCTAAATATGGTAGACCATTGATGGAGTGCAGCGGCGGCGTGGTTGGACGCTTTCTCTGCGATGATAACATGAGCGGTCACCAGGATAAGTGGCCGCAGATTCCCGCCCGCAGTAGCCTCGGCACCCCACAACTCACCTACAGCACTGTGCCGGGTAGCGGCAGGACCATGTGCGCCGGACTCAGCCGCAGCCACTACAGCCCTGAGTGTGGTAGACCATGGATGCAGCGCCGCGGTGATCGCGCTGGACGCTATCTCTGCAATGACAGCAGCCACGAAGGTGTCGGCGGACATATGGTCACAGGTTGCCAGTGCTGCTGCTGCTGGCATCTTTGGTTGCACTGACATCACCACCTTGGGCGTACGTCCATAAGGGACAGTCGCCGATGAGCACCCTCGATGCTGCGTCCGTCATCGCGTCGCTGCCGCATTCCCCTGCACCGGCGACCGCTATGGCTGAAGTATCGGAACCATTCTTGATGTGTTTCCACCTCGCACTGTCCTTTGGTACCGGTCAGAAGCAGCCGCCCAACTGCCAGAATTGATTCTCTCGTGGTGGCTCGTTCTACGACAGAGCAAATTACCGCCGGACAGCAAGTGATGCTTCACCGCCTCCTCGTACTCTTCATCCTCACTCTCAAGCAGGCACTCGACGCTCTCTTCGACGAAGCGGGCTACAATCTCTCTGTCTCTGTAATCTTTCTTGAAATATTCTTCCATTTCCACCGGAATCAGTGGCCTGCTAGCTTTGACCTGGTGATTTCTGAAACAAAACGGCGATGACTGCCAGCGTCCAGGAGGCTGAGCTCGTTCTCCCTGGCTCGTGACTCGAGCTCTGCATGAGCTGCGTGAAAGGTGCGTCACGATGCTGATGACCTCTGATGGATGGCACTCACCCACAGAGGGGGATAAACCAAGAACCGGGCGGCAGGATACTTAAATGAAACTAAAATGAAAATAAAGCCAATCTGAAAAAGTAGTTTATAAATAATACTACCAATAAACAAAAAATGTTTGCTGAGCAAGCGGTCAAACCATCTCGTGTTTTTGACCGACATAGCTACGAATTATAAACTAAAGATCTGAAAAGGTTAGGGTTCACTAGCACAGCAATCTTTTAGTTGCGTTGATGTAATCAAACACAGTGGATCATATATCCCTGTGGCAGTAACCAAATGAAGTTCCGCCAAGTGATAAAATTACTGGTAGATTTACTTGTATTCCTAGCTTTTGTAATGGGGCCACTAAAAATCTTTTTCTCTGATAAGAATAACGATGACAGAATAAAAAGAAATGTTCAATTGTTTCAATTTCGTTGCACCAAATACCTAGCGGTGACGCCTTGAGTCGAGCTCTGTTGGTTCGAAAATGATGACGATCAGTCGCGATGATGATGACGCTACAATAGCACCGTTTGACGTGAATGCGCCCACGCTGTCGCCTAGTGGCGCATCCCTATCGCTACCACTAACACCCGCGATCATGATTGCATCACAGAGGTTCAATGGCAACGTACATCTGGACACATCGTAAATCCCGCACAAAGATGGCATCAACAGGCACATAAACACCAATACTTGTTATGCAGTTATTCAAAGCGTCGTCCATTGAAGAAAGAAACACCACGATGACCCCTCCCGAGTTATTGGGTAATCTACGCCTGTGTTCATGCATACACAACCACACTGCGCTCCGACAACACGAAAGGCAGAGGTTTGTGGCTCTATAGCCGTAAAAGTGCACAGGCATTTTTCGACCTCGATATAGAAGACTCCGTTTCGTATCAAAACACCTTAAATAACAGATATGGTATTTATGTTTTAATTATTATTTGCATCATGTACGTTAATTATGAGAAGCTCATCAAAAGTCTTAATACGAGAGGGACATCGACAACATTATAATAATTTCTGGCCCTTGGTACTATGAAGCGGTTGTGTAGAACCTGTCCTTTGATAATCCAAAAGGGGAACATACCATTCGATAATTTTAGCTATATAGCTATTTTTAGTGTTCTATATAATAATATTACTAAAAAAGTGACAAGCACTTTTACTATAAGCATTATTCGCTGCCGAAAATCTCCCGCTGAAATGTTAGGTGGACGTGCTATGCAGTGAAAGTGAGACGAAGGCAAACTTCCTACTACCTGTCGTTGTTTCGCTGGAAAAAGTTTTTTATCCCCTGAAACAAAAACTAATCTTTTGATACTCTCTGCATGTCTTACTGAAAAAGCATGCTATGCAGAAGTATTTAAAAGATATTTTACTTGGACTCATACATTAGGAAAATGAACCAGCAATATAAGCAATATGCTAATTTTTTCTGAATGTGCCATAATAAATTGGCAAGGCTTTTGCATCAACCGATCCCGAAGTACTTTCATCATTCATTATAAGAACCGACAAAACACATAATGCGAATATATTACTCGTGAAAAAACCTGTGCTTTTTACAAAGTACGTTAAATATGTAGCATATCGCAGTTTATCACCAATGCCAACATGCATGAAGAAATTTAGCACAAAAATAGATAAACTATCATAGTTATGAAGGATCAGCCCCTTAAAATTAAGGGTTAAAAATGGGGGACTTTTCAGCTTCGCCATTAAGAGTTGAACGTGATAGCGATATCCTCTCCTTAGCGCATACTTGAACCACTCAGCGTAAACTGTTGATTGGATCATGTCACGGCAGAAAATTAAATTGTGGATTACAACTATGTAATTGATAAAGTTGAAAGTGGCTTGTATCAGTGAAACTTTCGCATACTGTTGCCTTCTGTTTAATGGGGATCGAAGATTGATATGTGGGGTTTAACGTTCCAAAACCACCATATGATTATAAAAGACGCCGTAGTGGAGGGCTCCGGTAATTTTGACCACCTGGGGTTCTTTAACGTGCACCCAAATCTGAGCACACGGGCCTTCAACATTTCCGCCTCCATCGGAAATGCAGCCGCCGCAGCCGGGATTCGATCCCGTGACCTGCGGGTCAGCAGCCGAGTACCTTAGCCACTAGGCCACCGCGGCGGGGTTGTGTAATAGGGAGGACGCTTTAAACTACGAGCAGTTATGGGCGTGAAATGTTTTCAAACTTGCTTATGCGTGGTGTTGAGTGCATACGCGCGGTAACGCGCGTGCCTTTTGTAATGGGTGGTCGGCTTTAATCTACGAAGTCATAATGATAATCACACGTTCAGGTGCCAGATAGCAATGTGCGCTTGTATAGCTATAATATTGCTGCGAAATTATATGTTCATGAATGTTACTTTCACACCATGTCCAATGTCGTTTTCCCTGTATTTGCGTGCAAATGCCTGCCTGTGAGGTAAAGCACGTGCTTGTTACACAAATGCCCTGTGTTCAATCCTCACTGAAACTCGTAAATTTGTAATATTTATTTTATTTGCATCTTTCTGGATTTCTCGGTCATGGACAATATTATTCTTCGCTCACAGTCAACCACGCCCACGCCGACGTCGACATCTAAATTTCTGCGAAACGAGCTCTTTATCGCTATCGTGTTAAAGAAGTTTTCAACAAATCCTGATACTAATTGTATTACTCAAGCCCAGACGACTGGTAAGTGGCGCAGAGCACGTACTTACGAACAAGGAGAAGCTTCTGTGAATTCGGCCCCCGGTGCTCTGCGCACCTCAAATAGCTGTGCTTGAGCATATTTGGCTTCCTTCGGAACGCGTTATGTTCGAATTTTGTGCCTAGATTACGTGAAAGCTGTTGAGTTGGAAACTGAATATATACCCGATAACGAGATAGGACAGAAAGAAAAGAAAACGCATGAGCCCTCTTCCATACGCTATATCTCCGTCAGTCCGAAAAGTGCGAAAACTTGACTTGTTTGCCGTAGGTGTTTAAAGAAACAGTGCGCTCACTCTCAACAAAAGAACGCATCAACCACGCATGTACACCCAAGATAACCACTTCCAGAGCTTTGAGTCCCGAAGCATAGCTCAGATGGGCCACCGACAGCTCAAAAACTACGACAGACTACAAAAAGCGTTGACTAAATAGTGCTGTTCCTTGGATGATAATATGATGAATGGGGTACTGACACAGCTGTCACCAAACCGCGCAATGTGATGAACTTCATCAATTTCGCGTGTTAAGTTATCATTGTGTTTACTCAGTACGCTTGATTTCTCATATACAGATGAGCGCATGCACTCCCTCTAGCGGATGGCTTACCAACCATCGTGCGTATACGTTATTGTCATGTTCTTTTATCTTATAGATAGCGCAATGACCAGCCTCACTTGTGTGAAATTTTGCTAGTGAGCGGATTCTGGCACACATTTTGAATGCAATCAATAAACCTAATTATATTGACAACATTTCTCACAGTCCATTAAATCGGCTTGCCACGTGAAGCGACAAATTCTGATTATTTTGCAGGAGCAAAAAACGCCAACTGGACGTTTGATTTTCGCGCGATTTTTCCAGGTCATGTGACATTTTGTGTACCTTTGTAGTGAGAGCCACTTTTCTTTTTTTTTGCTCTTTTCACGTTCACAAATTTCCTTGTTACGAGCTCGAAACTTCTTCCGCACGCTCTTTGCAACGAAAGCTTGATGGATGCAACTTTTCGCCACTGCTTTGTATTAGTGGCCAAAAAAGAGTAAGGCAAGACGCAGGATGAGTTGAACCTTCTCCATAGCCAAAGTGTTTTGATTTGACCTTAGTGGGCTTGGTATGACTGCAGCTCATTACTTTTGCGATGACGATGTTCGACGATCGAGTCATTAAGCTTTCCGTGTTCCAGGGCCAAAGTCAAAAGTGTTATCGTCATTGTGAATGGTTTCTTACATAAAGCCTGGCGCATGAAACGCAATAACTATACCGGCAAGCACTCTCCTGGTCATCTTTATCTTCTGCTTCGCTCCCAGAAGACGGGGCGATGTCAGATCAGTGATGTAGTAACCCGGATTAACGAGTAGAGAGAGGGAGCATCGCAGGAACGAAAAGAGGAAGAGAGAATGAAATAAGCGTGGGGGAGGAGGAGTAGAAGAAATAAATGAACCGAATAAAACTATTCTTAAGGCGGGATTCAAACACGGTAGCCTCTGCCGAAAGGCGCGTGCTGTATCCATCAAGCTACCCGGCACGCTATAGCGGAACAAGTGTTCATGGTAATCATATGAGTGCGTTGATATGGACAAGAGAATGAGAAACCAATAAAGAAAAAAAAGACAAGGAGGTAGAAAGAATGAAAAAGGAATAAACAGACCAATTTATAAAGAAAGAGACAGACAGAAAGAAAAAAGCAAGACAAAGGAAGCATAGCTTAGCTATGCATAGTAGATATAGTATAGCAAGGGGGTGGGAAATGTAAATGAGGGTGACGAGGAGAGAAAGGCCACCAGCTTCACTTCTTCCACTCTTCGCACCACTAGTGCTTAGCGGCCCAGATTTTTTTTTCTCGACAGCGTTAAGCTTGGCAAAACTTCCTTGCTGCCCCGCATTAAGAGGTTGAGTGAGGAGGAGCTACGTTAAGAGAGGGGGAGCCCAGTCTAGCTGTGCCAAGGCACGCGAAATCAAGCAACTGCCTTAGTATAGTATAACAAGACGGCGGGAAACAGAATCGAGGGCAAGAAATAGTATTGTAAGGGTGAGGAGGAGAAAAAGAGAAGGTTTGAGGGCGAATGAATGGCATATCCATGTACTACAGTACAGTATAGCATGATGTGGGAAAGAGAACAGATGGAAGGAGGGGTGATGTCAGGGTTAGGAGGATGGAAAAGAGAAAAGAAAAATATAAAAAAAGACAATCAATAGAAGGGAAGATGAAAGAAAAAAAGAGATGTCGAAAGAGTCAAAGGAAGCAAGAATAAAGAACGAACGAAGAAAAATATGAAGGAGAAATGAGAAGAAAGAATTAAAGTCTGCCTTCGTCAGGTGTTGACGCTTGCTTCTCAGCTCCGCTGTTTACTCAGATAGGACAGGCGCGCACCTGGCTTCGACTTTTTTCTTTGTAACCAAAAACAACTGTCGCGTGCATCTTTAACGCACAAGTTCGCTTCTTTTACACGAGAATGGAACCTTACCTACTACAGAATAATTAAATATGTAATTACACGCTAATTACGAGCAATCACTAAAACTCGCACGAAGCACCGTAATATTTCACTTTCTCTCTTGGCATTTAATGAGGAGTGACCTAGAATCACGTGCGAATCACACGCATATGCAGACAGTTCATTGCGTTTGCGCCTGAAGGGGGAATGTATATACTGCTGAGCCCTCTTGCGGGCGGCGACCCCGTTCAAAGCTTAACCGTACCGAGGTAAACACAGTCGTCGTGACGGGGCCTAGCAAAACGGATTAGCGCCGACGGCGAGTTGATGGGTGCGTGATTGATGGAAGCAAACATTGTATATGCGCGCAACAATGTCCAATAAGAGTGAACACACGCGTAGACAAATGGAGGCTGAGTAAAGAGTATGGCGTGAACGAGAGGCCTATTGTTATAGACGGCCTCGCGGGTTCCCGTTGAATGACAGCCGGGACATCTTAATGTCCGTGAATTGTTCGTAGTGCGTGCGCATTTGATGACCTTGAAGAGACCGGACGTTTTTACTCTTGAAGAAATACAAAGAATACAGATATGACATCGCAGACGACCATTGGCGCATAAACAAAGACTTGTTACGGCTCAAAGACGTGTCTCTTAAAAATAAATAAAATGAAATGAATGGTTTCTGTCACCGTGAATTCACTTGCAGATGAGGGTGAAGATATACGTGTAATCAGTCGTCGCTTAGGATTAAACATTACGCCGACAGCTATGAGCAAAATGAAAAGCGGTATGCATTTATCGTCTACCTAGTCCTTCTGCATCTCCCCCGCCTGACGTTTTTTTTTTTTTTTTTTTGTCGTGAAAAGGTCATGCATGGCAGTGATGCCACGTTTTCGTGATCTCCGAATGACAGTTCTGTTTTTCGTTCACCTTACGTGTGGCATTGACGGCAGGCGAGCCACGCTATGTTAGGGCCCTAAAATATCTATAATAATAGAAATGCTCTCCAAGACACTCCTCGGTCGTCTAGTGGTTATGGTGTTTGACTGCTTGCCCGCAAGTTGTCGCATCGCATCTCGGGAGTGGCGACCTCGTTTTGGATGGAGGCGAAGAAGCTAGAAGCCCGTGAGCTTAGAGTTATGTGCGCGTCAAAAAAACCAAATACCACAATTTCTGGAGTCATCCACTACGATGTCTCCCATATTCATGTCGTGGTTTCAAAATGTGATACCCCATAATTTGCTGCAATGTATTAGGAATCCCCTCCTATAAGACTACTGGAAAGTTTTGTCTTCCTGTAATACGGAAAAGAACTTTTCATTTTTACCTGACCGACCTCGTATGAGACTAGTGAAAGAAAATGTCTTGCTACAATACCGGCAAATAAGGTTTCATTTTTACCTGATCAACCTGATCACTCGCATCGCCTACTTCCTCAGCATACGGCATACGCGTACACATATGCGGACAAACGTTAAAAACAAAAAGGTGGGAGGGGGAGACTTCTCGTCAAGTTACGTGAGAATCGTTTTCAGTCTGTTTTATCTATTTTAATCAGGTGGACCCTGAACGTTTCCCTCTCGGTGATTGTCGTGATTGTTCGATAGCCCGAAGAGAGAAAAATTGCGAAGTAAAAAATGATCTACCTGAATAAAAACAATTGTTGCATAAAGCATGCCGTTGTTGTCTCCTTCAGGCACAAATTACAATGAATTGTGGATGCTATGCGTCAAATGGTGAATAACTTATAGGCACTGCACACCTCGTTGCGAGAAAGGTAGAGTGGTATGGGATGTTGTTTAGTACTTATAGTTCGGTGAGAGCTATGACAATTGCGGAGGGAATAATATATTTATTCATTGTGCACTTGGTCGGCATACTGCGGTTGCGCATGAACAGAATCAAACCTTCGACTAGAAACACAAGCGCAAGGGATTTATTGGCAGCCAATATCGCGTGAAATGAAAAACAAATAAATAAATAATTTCGCCTTTTACTGTCGTTAGCAGGACATCAGTTACCCCGTCAGATGCGCTATATAACTTCCCTATACAAATGTCCTATCATACTAATATGAGTAGGCATTATAACCACCGGTCATTAAGGTTAAACTGGATTCCAAGAGAAGGCAAATGCGTGAAAGGCAGGCAGAAAATTAGTTGGCCAGATGAGATTAAGTTTGCAAGTATAAGGTCACAGCAGAAAGCTCAGGAACGGGTTGACTGGCATATGATGATGACCACTGTTCTAACCAATCACAGAACACCGCAAGTTAATTGAAGAACGAATTAGTATGTATGGGGGTGTAATTAGCCCGAGGTGCGATGTCTGTTCTTTTTCACTTTCTCATCAATGGTGACCAGTGGAAATATTACTGGCCTTGTCGTACCAATATGGTCAGTAGTGTGCTCTTGGCAGTAATGAATCACGTACAAATATTTGCGCACACGATAAAGAGCCCCCTTCATACAATAAAACAAAATCTGGATTTTTCAAAAATCCGAAATAAGGAGCTGCAGTTAGCAGTGCAGCGCATCTGCCTCGGCGCGCACTCAGGAGTTGCTTATGCTGTCGAGCAGGCTCCAAGAGTATAGTACAAAACTATGGCCATGATGCGAAACCTTTTTCAGACATGAAGCTTTTTCTTCTCTCCCCATCTCTCTTTTCAATGACGTCAAGGATAGCAGAGGTGATTCCGTTTTTCGAAGACTTCCTTCACAGATCGCTGAGCACCGTTTCGCCCTCTAGGTCCGTGGCGCGCAATTTTCGTACTCAAACGACTCACCAGTTGGGCAAGCGTATTTTGAGCCAAATACGCCAACGCCACGACACGGCCTATACCTTTTCACTCACAAACGGGCATGCCGTGAACGACGTGCAAGCGCTCAGAGTAGGCAAGTCCGGGGAACACGAAGACAACGGAAATGCTTTCGCTCTGGCTTTTGGAACACGCTTTCGAAAGCTGTAACAGTGACGCGAGAAGCGAAAATACAAGAGAAGCAAAAAAAAGGCAAAGCAGATTGGCTTGGAAGAGGTGCATCGACCTTTTTTTTTTCTTTTTTTGGTGTTGCGTCTCTAAAAGGAAGATCGACTCTCCGGATGCGGACGGCCGGCCAGTCACGCGCCAATGGTCAAACCAAGAAGCCATTGAAGAGGACTGTGCAGTGCCTGCTGCAAGCTCTCGCTTTCAACTTCTTCCAATGGCTGCGCAGGATAAACGACCCTTTCGACGCCCCGCATCTCCTCACTATATGCCGAGGTCACGGTGTTCTGCCCAACGATCGACTGTGAACGAACACGATTCTCCTAGAAGACGCCCGGTTGTGCGAAAGATCTTCGCAATGACGTTACCTGACATAATCACTCCGTCAAGAAAGATAAATAGAAACGGGGCTTCTTCGGCGCGTACTCACCTAGCACGTACTCTACCCTCAAACATTTAGCCTAAATGAAATAAAAATATCGCTGATGTTGCCGTCTTTGCAGTCAAGTAGACTGTTCTCACTTCTATCTTTCTTCCACAATCCATATCATAATGATTCACCACTGTCTGCACTTAATAAACCTGCCCGTCGAATATTCTCTCGCCTTGATGATGAATTCAAACTACAACCTTAGTTTGCCCCTACAAACTTGTTCTTATATTCGCCACTGGTTCTTGCTATTACCACGTGGGGCACCACCGCTACGCGTCCTGCAGTGCGTCCTGCAGGACTGGAATAAACATTTTTTATTCCATTCCATAAACTGCCTAAGGATATTGTTTACACACAAGAAATTAAAACTTCGTTTTCATGCTTGAGCAACCCTGTATAATTGCCTCAGATGTATCGCATGTGTGCATCGGGATAGTTCAAGCTCACTGTATAGCTCGGTCACTTTACCACTTTTTGGAAAAAAAAAGTTCGACCTTGTTGTCCTTCTTTACATTTGGTGCAGCTGGTCCTTATAATTACTTTCTATGAACTTTTTCTAATTACATTTCAATGTTCTTTATTTTTGCACAATGATATTCAGTTTTTCAAATATTTTATTACTTTAGTGCTTGTGTTGATTCTATGTATGTAAACTATTACCTTCCACCCTCTATGTAGTGCCCTCGCACCTTTAGGGTACATGAATAAATATGTAATTTATTGGATTGGTGCTCATAAAGGGCGCGGTCTGGCTAGTAGTGAATTGCAATAAATTACTGCTGAAACTGAAATTTTATACAGTCTATTACACTTCATTAAAGAATCTATATGATCACGTGGAACGCGCAGCGTACTGGCGGGAATTACTGAACAAGTAGCGACGCTTCTATACTCTTTCGCGGTGTTGAAATTGCCAGAAGTATCATCAATGTTGATTGATATGTGGGGTTTAACGTCCCAAACCCACCATATGAAAGTATCGTCAATGTTGTGTTTGCTCAAACGGGGACTCTGTTGACGAATTTCAGCAACGAGCGACGACACATTACACAAGGTAACTACTGTTGCTTCGACGAGATTGCCGAAATCAACGAGTGTTGTGCAGTGCAACAGGACTAGCCGCAAGCGACGTCAGCCCCACCGCCTATTGACGGGAGCGCGGATTTATCACCAACGCAGAGACAGCGTATAGTATAGATCTTCTTCACCAGTTTAAAGACTATTTCTAATTGACTTCTAGAATCAATGAAATGCCACTGACAAAGCACCAGGTAATAACGGAGGAGGCTGCAAGGTCAATACGAGAAAACCTATATCACATGGCCCCAAATGAGCGCGAACCAATCCAAAAGTGAAGAAAATGCTTAGTGATGACGTCATCCAGCCATCAGGAAGCCCTTAGGATCACTGGTAGTGCTGATTAAAAAGAAATGCGGAACAATGTGACGATAAAAATACGTATATCCATTATCTCGCATTCACGATTCACGAGACAGATATGCATGCTACTTCTCGTCAATGGACCTCGAAAGAGGGTGTTACCAATTTTTGTGGCTGGCGATTTCTGTCATTGAAAATTGATGCACGTGCGCACGTTATTTTTCACAATAGCTGGAAGCCTGGCCAGTAGTATTTCTGTTGGATTCTGACCAATGTGCCTGTGTATCCGAGGTGACCGGGCGTTGGCTCATCGTGACAAGCACTAAGTATCTCCTCACAGATTGATGTCGGGGCGGCAATATAGTGGGTGTTTCCTTTAGAAGAAAAGCTCTTCTTATAGAAAACACCACTGCATAAGCAGAATGACGGCAGGCTTCTTGCGAAATTTCTTGAGACGCTTGTAGTCTGGCCATTCAAAAAATCAATAAGGGAAGCAGCTCGCTGTCTTCCCTCTGTTTGCAAAAATTGTAATGGTGTCGACGACTTCTACAAACCCCATGTCGCCATCTTCTGTGTCGTTATCGTGCTTTATCGCTGACCTTGATAAGCAATCGGCGTTGGCGTACTGCCATCCGGATTTATACAAGACCGTCATATCAAATTATTGAAGGTGTAAGATCTACCGTGTGAGCCGACAAGACGGGTCTTTAAAGTTAATCAGCCAGCCGAAGGAATGATGATCGCTGACTTCATGGGAGGAACTACTGTAGAGATACGAACTTCATAACTGCCCATACGAGAGCAAGACATTCTTTTTCCGTCGAGGGGTAGTGGGACTCCGTGCGGCAAATTATATATATGAGAAATGCTTACGTTTGTTGTGACCACCTTCCATTCATACAAAAGAATATCTTAGTCCGTACTGTAACCTCTGCCTTTGAACGAACCGGTGGAAACCTACCGGGACGTACATCCAGCCTCGGTTAGATGCGCGACCAATACACGCGTTTGTGCTTTCATATATAACCATGTGGGGCGCTTACAGTATACATAATGCCTGGGGGCTACGACCCACTTCACGGGCGCTCTCAGAGACGGCGTAATGAGGGAATGGTGTATTGATGGACGTGAGGCTTTATTTCGAAGACCTTGGATTGTTCTTCGTGGAAATCTCAGTATATGCATGAACCTTATTGTATTGTGACCCTATCGGAAAGCGGCAACAGTGGCCAAGGCGTGACTATTTGTTGAGCAGCAGAAAGTCACGGCCATTGAGTTACAGCGCAGTGTCTTAAGGGCTATTGATATGTATACGTGCAATATAGAAAGAGATGAGCATGAATCAGAGGGATAGCAAAAAACGCGAACAACCAAGAAAAAAGAAGTGAACGTGACCTGTATAAAGGAATCGAAACTGCAGCATGTCTTATTTAGCAGACAGAAGGTCACGCTGTTCTGTGCGGAAACCTACAGCGTTGGTCCCGTGCTATAAGCTTGAGACTGCCCACAGAAGTGCCCGTCATTCAGGGCTGTGTTGTTACGTATGTGCAGGCCGCATGAGGCAGTCTGTTCGTATGATTTTCACTCCTGCATTGTGCTATAGGGCCACAGTCTACGCGGCACTTTTTTTGACACATTTGCGGAGCAGATTTTGTTCGGGAATGTATACATAAACTCGCCAATCATTAAAGCGGCTCTCGTCTTGTTTGGTGAAGTGCTTTCCTGTGACATGATGTTTCTCAGGGCCGCCTTACTTCCTCAAGTCTGCTGGACCATTACGCCCGTCGAAAACTTTGAAAATTGTCCCTCCTGTCAGCGACACGCGCTGGAGCAAAACGAAAGACGACCAAGCAGCCGGTCTTTTTCACGGCGCACCATAAACAAGCGCAAAAAATAAAAGACAGCATGAAAAAAAAGAAGAAAAGAAAAGGCCGCAGTGATTGTTCACGCCACGTGCGCCGATAAGTGGAGACAAAACGGTGCATCGGAAGAGAGACAATGGCTGGCAAAAAAAGTGCTGCACCATGACGACGACGACGACAACGCCTTTTTCATTTTTTTTCTCAAGATGCAAGCTCCAACGTTCGTCGGCGCTAGCGGGTAGAGTCGATTGTGAGCAACGTGTGGTGCTGCTACTGCTTTAGATGTTATCGTCCAGACGAGGCAGTGACGGGCCAAAGCGCTGCTGCCTGCATACAACGCACTTAGAACTCAGCAAGCCCCCCCCCCCCCCCTCTCCTTCTTCATTTTAAAACAGGGCCAGTGACTTTTGGTTCGGCACGTGAAGCGCACGAAGGCGTGCGACATTCGCGGTGACAATGATAGCAATACCACGCAAAGTGTACAACAAGTATGACCTAATTATAATAAAATGTCGGGCTTAACGTCCCAAAACCAGATATGACTATGACGGACGCCGTATAGTGGAGGGCTCCGGAAAACTTGACCACCTGGTGTTCTTTAACGTGCGCTGACATCGCACAGCACACGGGCCTCTACCACGTCACCTTCATCGCAATGCATCCGCAGCGGCCGGGATCAAACCAGCCATCTTCAAGTCAATAGGGAGTCTTAAAATACCGTTTGCAAGCGCTGCGGGCGTTGCGGGCGTAGCGGGCGCCATATGAGTTTTAGAATAGCGTTTGCCCGGCTGCGAACCGCAACGCACGATCGCAGCGACACCGTAGCCTCGAAACCAGCGCTTGCTGGCCACATGGGGGCCTCCATTACCGCACGCAATTTCAGATTTTTTTTGCGTGCGGTCCGCGAACGCGAACGCCGACTCGCGTTACGACACATGCGCACTGGCAGCGACCGCACCGCAAGGGCTCATGGTGCGCTTTTCTAAAACTCCCTAATATAGCCGGATACCATAGGCACTGATCCACCGAGGCAGACGTAGTTATGGCCTCTATATGTTCCAATTTTACTGCGGTGTACTCTGGACGCCCTCAGGTGATATCACGTATCTGTTTCACTGAACGAGCTAAAACCACCCCAAAGCGTTGCAAACTGCGTGAAACATCGACATTTAAGCACAGCACGGCGCCACTGCGCGCCCGCGGAAGCCTCGCAGGAGCAACAGAGGCTCGCCACGCCTAGTTTTCAAAACCTTTCCTCCTCTCTACATACAAAAGTTTCGATGAATTAGTGATGAGACGCGATCATATCGCGACCCAAAACGTTTCGTGACGGGGTGGGTCCTCGCCTCGCCGGGCGAACATTATATTCCATTCACGTTGGGCGCAGCTGTGAAGTTGTATTTTATTACACCTAGAATGAGAAGACATCTGAGTATGCATTATAATAAGTCTACGCTATATTGCTATTACTTTTTTCGTGGGGGGAGGGGCGGGGATGGGCATGGGGCAGCTGTTATGTACAACTTACGTATGGTTTGTGTAATGACTAACGCCGCCGGCCTGTAAGCCGCAAATCCGAGGCAAGAGGAACATGACGAGGATATGTGTCCCAGTTTTTTTACATGGTCGATCGCGCACCATACAGCTGCCTTCACGGTGTTACATCTAAGCTCGAAATTTGTAGCGGTCTACATCGTCCTACATGTTCTATTGGTTGGTTGATTGATTTGTGGGGTTTAACGTCCCAAAACCACCATATGATTATGAGAGACGCCGTAGTGGAGGGCTCCGGAAATTTTGACCACCTGGGCTTCTTTAACACTATTGGTTGGTGTTCTACTTAGAAATGTTTAGCCATTATATCGTTTATCGAAAAACAACTGCCTAATTTTACTTTTGGTTCGGTACCTGAAAGTCAATGTGAGAGCAGCAGCTTTTTACATACAATAGCGTCACTATATTTGTCGCTCTAATAAAGCGGCTTTCATGACGAGGGTAGCATTGTCGCAAAGGAAGCAGCGTCGGCTACTACTGCGAACTCTTACCAACGGTCAGAGCAACTAAAGCACCTGCTGTTTCCCCATCGAGATGAACATGATGTGTATGAAGTACTGCGATACGCCTCTTCGAATACATAGGCGTATTATTGTTTCAAGGTTTTCTCGCCATAACAGTTTATCTTGATTCACAATGCAAATATTTTTTGTGCTCCATCATGCCCATGCAATCAAGATAAGGTAAAAACGAACGCATTTTGAAGCTATAGACGCAACATAAACACGTTAGAAAGCAACTTAGGCCACCAAATGTCGCTCAAAACGGGAGTTGCGTTGGAGCAGACGCACGCCCCTGAAAACTGCCCGAACATTCAATTGGAACAAAGGTGAAATCACGAAAAGAGTACGTCGCCCCATGAAATATTCCGCTGAAGAGAATCAGAGCAATCTTGAATAAAAAATGCCCTCATAATTTGCAGTGTGCCTGACTCTTTGACACTGTTCATAAAAAAAAAACGCGAAGAAAAAAAATCTGATATTGAACATCCACAGTGTCTAGTTGAATGCCCATGTGGGTATTTATCTAAAAACTGACAGCGTTCGATCAGTAGCAATGAATGGGTCATGAAAGTGATGTACACTCGAATGTTTCTGCAGGTATGTAGGTGGGTGCACTGTATGTTGCCAAAAGGCCATTGCGACATAATTTAAAAAAAATATAATGTCAGAATATTGTGCATTCGAGGTCAATATTATTAAAAGATCACAACGGTTAGAGTCTTTCAATGCGGACTTTTTGTGATAACTCAACGTATATATTGCTCATGATTTTGCGTTAGAACGGTGTTTTGCCGTGCACGCTCTTCTACACCATAGATGAAATGTCGCACGATTTCTACGCCCGTAGTTACTCTAGACCCCCTTAATTTTTCATATGGAGGTGTGAAAGTTTAAAATATAGTTACAAGTGGTATACTTACGTGGCTATAGCGGTGCAGAAAATATAAAAAAAGTTACATGAAAATGCGCGTGCTCTGGAATGCGCAACTTCATGATTGGAGTCTAAAAGTGCACGCAACGATTATAGTATAGCTCACGTTGTCGGCCTGCCCATTTTACTTCGCTGAGAATATAGGCAGTGAAAGTAGCCAAGCTTGTTAAGTGTCGTTCCCAGCTTCGCAACGCTATAGTCATGTTAAGCGCGCTTTATTTTGAGCACCGCACTCGCTTTACGGGCAACGGCAACGCTCAGGGAGAAAATAATGAGAGCGGGGTTCTTCCGGGTGCGGTTCAAATTCTTTTGTGTCTTTCCTCGTTTTGGCCACCGAGAAGGATTTATGTTCTATGGTCTCAGAACTTTAAGCGAGCTGCGTGTAGAAAAGATACGAAAAATGAAAAAAACGTTGGCATATGCGCTGCAGTATGGCTATGAAAACAGATGGATCTGTTGTTTACAAGAAAGAGGGCGCCGAGCGAGAGGGCCTCTACCCGGCAAGGAAGAACAAGACTTCCGAAGACGTTCTGCATCGTGAACACGCATACACATGGCGGTGCGCCGCCACGCCTGCGAAAATCCATTGTTGGGAGACGACCGGGAAGAAAGCGCACAACACGCGCGCATTCATGAGCAGCAAAGTCGCGAGCTGCCGCCGCCGCCGCCGCTCAGAGGAAAAATAGAGGAAAAAAGTGAAAGGGCGTACGGAGCAGAACTATACGCGGATGAAAAGAATGCGTCATTATATCACGCGCGAGCTAGTTCGCGTATACCTCTCCCCCTCCGCACCTAGTATATGTAGTATACGGGGTGCATTCGATGCGTTTGTGTGTGTACGACGCCTGAACCATTTGCAGAAGCCGCCTTGAGATCGCCAGCAGAGGCGTCATTAAACGTCGACTACTTCTCTGATTTCTCTTATACGAGCGCCTGCGGATACTGCGGACAGAAAAAAAGAGTGAGAGAAAAAAATAACGCTAAGCGTAATGGTCGCATGAGAACAGGTGCGAGTACTTGAAACAATACGCGTCTTTTCACTCCCCGCAGTCCTTTTACCGATGTCGCGCATATGCATACATTCTTTGCCGTTGTTTTACGACTATACTTAAGCGTTATTCGAGAGCAGCGAAGGTGATGCATGCCCGAGGGTTTATAATACTAAAGCGAAAGCACAACCTCGCACGATAAAGGAACGCCCCAGGAGACACTGCAAGGAACAGTGAATTATAGAATGATATCTCCGCAGCCGTATTCGCCGGTCTGAGACTATAACTGTTAAAGAAAGCGTGGTCGGACGTCCCCTATAGCCATGCACATTCGGGCATGCCTGCGCCGTAGCCGGGGATCGGAATGGCCAGCAGCTGCGCTGCCCTGTCTCTCAGTGCAACGTGTGTACGCGCCTTGCTTACGATCGCCGGGTCATCATTAGGCGATATTCTCGATGCAACTTCTAGAATGCCAAATCGGCACAAGGTTTACTCAACGCCTTCGCATGCTCAGACGGAATGGACCCGCTGACATTTAGGGCTGCGTATACCTGAGGGGTGGGAAATTCGCAGAGATTTTCGTTTATAAGTAATTTTTCTGCTGGACGACAACTTTCGTCATTCTATTTTCCATTTCTTATAACCTGTTGTCCTGTGGGGCTAGAAAGCACCGGCCATTAGCGAAGTATACTTATGAAAGAATAGCTACGTGAATTCTGCTTCAGGCCGCGGGAGTGCTGCGGTTACTGTGCTTGGCTGCTGACCCGAATGTGGCAGGTTTCATGACGGCCGTTGCAGTCGTATTTCGATGGAGCCTAAATGCTGGAGACCAGTGTACTGTACGATTTCAGCGCACGTTATGGAAAATTGGATGGTCAAAGCTTCCGGAGCCTTCCACTACAGCGTCTCTCATAACCTTATCGTAGGCTGAGGACGTAAAACACCAACAATTATTATTAAACCATTAAGGACCAGTGTACTTTACAGATTACACTTCCTAAGTTGAGAATGAAAAATAATTACACACTGTTATGATTTCGCTTATTGAAGTTATGGACGCCAAGGGTTCCTGCAAGGTAATGCTAACTTGGCATATTGACCCAGTCCTTTTTTTTGTTGTTGTTTTCTGCGTCGTTGTATTTTAGAAAGACGAAAGCCCCTCGAACGCACTGGTTAGTAGTCATTTTCGTAAGTTTGTTTCAGGTTTCAGAATTTATATGCTGAAAATACGGATTGCTTGTGCTTCAGCAAGACCATAATTATCCCTAAACAGCGCGAGAAGTGTATAGAGCATATATTTTTGCTCTGAAGTGTAATAAAATATGTCTGCTCTTTTTATAGTGTAATAAGATTTCGTGGGAGCAAACATGTATACCTAATGTTGTGCGTCGCCTCAGAGATTAAACCAGCTATTTTCTTTTAAAAATGCCGTTTTATATTGTTATCTGAGACACACGAGGCTGGGCCAGATGCCGCTAGTATTATGCGAGAGCCTGTTGAGGTTCTTATTGTCGCTTTTGACCTTAATATAGACACTTGAGAGGGGAAGGAGAATGACGACGGTACGAAGTGTGCAATCTGCCAACAATACCTTTACGGAACGAAATGAATGTTGGGAGCATAGTTTCTGTTTTGATGCTGAAAACAATGTTTCGTAAAGGCCAAAGACAAAAACATAGTTGATAGGCTACTGAACAACAACACAGCAGCTTCTATGTTCTGTCACCAGTTCTCCTTTTACTGAAAAAAAAACAATAGAAATGTAGTGACATTGCCACTCTCATCAGCCGCTGTAAGAATGGCTTGGAAGAGGCTTAGTTGCACGACCATGCTACGAGTAACTGCAGATATTTCATCCCTGAGACAACGTGGAACAAGCCTTACCCAGCTGATATAAATTGCCGCAGACAACGCATACGGTATCTGCAACTGCACTGTATGTTTCAGCAGACCCCCTGCGTGTTGACTAATGTCCTTCAGGCGCATCATATGAAGATACTCAGTTGGCGTTGTGGTATCTAACAGAAGTCTCAAAAGATTTCTAGCGTCGACTGAGCTTGGTATTAAACTATATCCATACCGACATTTTCACAAAGCTTTAAATATGCAGGTATGTCGCAACACATTAAAATAGTATCGCAAGAAGCGTGACAATACGCTTTCCGTAAAGCGCGGGTGATTCAGTTAGCTGAATTAGTGAAGATGACTCTTGTGTTCTTTTGCCAAGGGCCTAGCCCACTCTACAATCTTGCATGTCACCAGCTTCCCTATTGCTAACTCGAGGGCCCAGTGTACTTCCATAAAGTACAGTGTCCTCGCCACGGTGCTCTATTGCCTAAGGTACTCGGCTGCCGACCCGTAGGTCGCGGGATTGAATCCCGGCTGTGGCGGCTGTATTTGCGTTGGAGGCGAAAATGCTGTAGGCCCGTGTGCTCAAATTTGGGTGCACGCTATAGAACCCCAGGTGGTCGAAATTGCCGAGCCCTGGACAACAGCGTCCTTCATAACTATATGGTGGTTTTGGGATGTTAAACCCCACATATCAATGAATCAATCAATCAGTCCATCAATCAATCAATCAAAGTACGGTGTCATAATATTCGCAGAAACTCATGAAACTCTTCGAAGATTTGCACGTGTTGTCTATTAAATTTAACTAAACGGGCAAAATCTAAATGAAATTCAAGTTGTACTTCTCTCGTGGTCTTTAAATGGTTAATTCAGCTCAAAACCTCCACATTCTAAAGAAATATCTTACTCTAGAATTGTTCTTAAAAGAAAAAACTTGAAACTATCCCAAATCTCGAGGTGGAAACGGGGCAACAGACGGAAAGACGCGGAGCTTAGCCGAGAAGTGCTTACACCGTGTGGCTACACCATGCTGTACTTGGTTCAATTTTTCTGTTGCGAACAATTCAAGCGTATGAAATTTCTGCGAATATAAGCTCTTGGCATATATTCACAAAAAAACAACACACAAAAAAGACAGTCGCGTTAGTATTATTAGTAAGAGATAATTTCAGGCAATCATGACACCAGATTTATCTTTAGCGAAGGCCAATGACAAAGAGCACTTACATAAGAGAGTTCGATGAATTTGCCGACCCCCCACCCCCTTTTTTGTTAGCTCATTATCAGCTCTCCTTTGTTTTCAAAGGCAATTGTCATATACAAACATATGACTTTGTGCGATGGTCCTGATACAATAGTAGACAAACGCGGTGGCGTTAGTTAAGGCCAGACTTCACGCATGCGTTGAAGTGCGCCAGCGTAGTGTTTGTAGATTTGGTGCCGCGCCTATTGCCTATCAAGGGGGAGGGCGAGTGGCTACACTAGGCTCCGCAACCTTTGTCTCCATAGGTTGAGGGCACGACGCCCAGTCAACAAGCCACGCACTGACGCACTGCAATGCGTATATATATATGGTCTGGCGCCTATTTCGGCGCAGCGCAGCTTAATACCAACTCACCAGCGAGACCACGAATCACTGCCGCCAGTTTACGTATGCATACAGATGCGCTTTTGCGTTGTTTTTGGACAAGTAAAAATCAGCCAGACATGAACGTTATTACTAAGTTATAGAGAAATGGGGATGTAAGATGGTCGCGTTGCCCACGGACTTGAGAGAAAGCACTCACCCGACGCGCACGTTAGTGGTGCGCGACTGTGCAGGAATTCTCTCAGGCCGTGCAACGAAACTGAACAACCTTCAATTTGCAACATACGGGCAGTTCTTTCTTTTGTTTTTTAAACCTTACATCATACTTAAAGACCTCTCATAAAGGCGTAACTGAAATACTTTGGCTCGCTCACTCGAAGCGTTCCTTCACGGCAAGTGCCATTACTATGGGGAGATGGCTTACAAGCACCACACGGTTCGGAAATGGGCGTTACCAGCTAAACTCGACTGTTCTCCCGAACGCACAGTGTGTCCCAACAACCGGAGCCGAGTGAGAGGCGACCGTGCTCGGCTTCTCGGACTTTCGTGTTCAAACAG
Source organism: Rhipicephalus microplus (assembly GCF_043290135.1). NCBI lineage: Eukaryota > Metazoa > Arthropoda > Arachnida > Ixodida > Ixodidae > Rhipicephalus > Rhipicephalus microplus. The sequence goes on from NC_134710.1 coordinate 334,176,869, forward strand.
GCTGTACCCGGAATGCTAGTAAGCAAGTGTGGCTGATACCAATGAGTCTCAGAATGAAAACTCCGCCCACTGAGGAGCCCCTTGAATGGGCCCTGCAACACTTTTCGAAGTGACCATGAAATGGCTTCATTAAAAAAGTTCCCGAAGAGCTTTATAATTCGTGAACTACGAGCAGTTACACTGATTTACAGCACGCTATAAGCGTTTTCTCTCTTCCTTCGTCCCCACGAAAGCGCTGGAAGTCAAGCAAGGAGAGATTGCTCGCGCAAAGAAGTTATATCGTGCGGGCGTCATGGCGTTGAGCACATTTTATTATTTTTTTCGAGCTCACAGCTTATCTTCAGTCTGATTGTAAGCTCGCGCGTAGGAACGTGGTGGCCTCCCGTGACGGTCAGAGTAACTGCGCAGCTCACGAAGCTCAAACCAGCCAATGGTCGTGAACTTGGGTAAATGACGTGTTCATTTGGGTATATGACATCATTTGTAGAAAGAAGGAAGGACTTTTAGTTGACTTCCAGAATTGATTGTAAGTTCCAGACCCCGTGCTTCACGTTATAATGTTTGGACCACGTGTTCCCAGCAGTCTCCATTACCGATTGGCAGCGTTTTCTGACCACGGTAACCGAGTGTTTCAGGGCTCCTTTAATATCTGTACCTTTACTTTGTTTTCAGTAAAAGCTTTCCATCAGTCAACTCATCAATGAAAAAGACGCAATTGGTTATTCAACCAACACTCGCTGCTTACCTTTATAAGTACTTGTGGCGCACATCGCAAATATTAAATTGCATAGCCATTAAAGTTGACAGAGCATGCCGACTTATAACGAACGTTGAGGACAACGCGAATTTCGAGGTATACACCATGAAACTTACCGATCCACTTACTTAACGAAACGCCGTTCTGTGCAACTGGAACACATAAGTATCTGGAATGCTCACGCATTTTTTCATCTTCCACCCACTTTTAAAATGGGTATCTCGCCACTGGCATCACCCTGAGTATTTTCGTTTCAAGTGAGTGCACCTTGCCAACTCACTGGTGGTATATAAGTGGTTATATCAGAAGAAAAGAAAAGAAAGGTGCCGACCCGTAACTGTCTCTCCTTACGAGGACACCTCAACAGGTCAGCAGAGGAATGGGATATGGGGAATAAAAGATATAGGGAAAAAGAAGGAGGGATAAAAAGAATAGAAGGAAAATAGACGGAGAAGAAGCCAGCCAACAAGAGAAAAAAAGAAGAAGATAGGAAAGTGGGGATCCGGTCGAAGCAGTCCAAGGGCGGGGTGCCACAATGCGAGAGCTGCACGACGTCAGGAGACCGCGGAGGGCGAACCAGTCGGCGGGAGCTACGCTGATGTCGGAGATCGCGAGGGCACAACCGTCCAGCTTGAAATCCTGCGAGCGAATCCTCACTGGTGGTATGCCATTAGTCTATTGCTATGTCCATAAAGTGATTGTTCTTGAAAATAGACTATAATTTTTAATCATTAGCAAATCGTGTATTTGAACTTCTCGTACTTGTGACGTTTGCCTCTTCGAAAAGTCGCGTACAAGGGGTAAAAAAATTTCCTCAACGTTTCCTGTACGTTTTACTATGTACCTTTAATGGTAAATTTTACCATTTCTCCATTCACTACATCGGAGTCATATAAGGCCGAGTATCCTCTAAATTTGCCAGTGAACGAGCACACTATGCCAAATCTTCACTGAATAGACTGCCTCAAACGTGTAGCTCATTCCTGGTTTCAATTAACTACTGAGCCAGATCAATGGCGAGTGAATAGAGAATTGCGTTGAAATGGGGCTATGTCCTTGCCTTTCAAAAAAAAAAAGTTTTCTACACTCACCGTTACGGCTACTTATGACGCTGGCTAACACTTTCCGCATTACAGAGGATTATCCGATAAAGTGGATGGGAAAAGAGCCCCCAGTATAGCAACATTGGTATCAAATTCTTCATCCAAAGGTTATAGGCTCGTTCCCTACCACAGGGTAGTTTTTCCACGAATGACCACTTAATACCATTTATGTATTAATTATTGCAGTAAAGTTAAAACTACCAATGACGTCTCTTTTGTCTGTCGTGGCTTCATTGTCCGTTTTGTTTAATTAGGCTGTGCGTGACATTATGATACTGAATATGTAATCGTGGCCCACGCGTTCAATTGGTATTACGGGGTTGAATTTAGAAATATCACTGGGTGTATCGTGCTTGGTGAAAGTTATATAGAGCTAAGTGGAAACAACAATTTCGTATGGCGCGTCCCACTGTCTAGCGTCAGAGAGTCCCTGTTTTGTTTTATCATTATAAACACCATCAATCAAGTACCACCTCAATCAGGAAGGCAACACGGCGTCTCTATAATATATCCTCCCGTACTATATGCACACTTCTTCGAGTTGCAGTCAGCGCACTGCGGGAAAACGGTCTGTCGCTGTTTCGTGCACGTTGGTTTGTTGCGGCGACTGACCCCGAGCTCGACGGGGTCCGTTATTATAATAAAGGTGGGCGCCATAGCGGAAAAAAGCACCGCGTCGCACTGTCGCGGCCTATAGTGCATCTCGTGCCGGCAATTAGGCCCGCTTTTCCGGCAGGCTAAACAAACAGGCCGCTAGGCTAGTAGGGCTGAGCGATACACCGGTGTGCAGTCAGCGCGGGATGGAGGGGCCAAGGTCCTCTCCCCGTGGTGCCCCCTCGCGAATGGATCGCATGTAGCAAGTGGGTCCAGCAGCGATGGATGCGTGGATGCGTGCAGCGCGAGCTCGCGCACGTGCACGCCGCGATGCGGTGACTGAGGCAGCTCCGCGTCATCGCCGAAATGCAACGATGGCTTGCAGGTGGGCGGAAGGGAAAATGATTGCCCGCGCCCCGATCTCCGTTGTCAGTCACTCTGGCCTTGGGAGGGTTACTACACATGAGTGCTCGAGCCCATCAAACTGTCAGCGTGGCCGCAGCGCGTGTAATCCGTTTCGCGTGCGAAGCCAGTCAATAAGATGTTGTTCGCGGCTGTTTATCTTGTATAATGCGTGGAATAGCGCGGTACGCCGAAAGACTGCCTGATGCCGCAAGGCGCGGCGCGACTGTCGATCGCGCGCGGAGAGACTGGAACGGCGACATTTACCCCCGCGCGCGAGGCGCGTGCCTTTGTTTTCGAGAAACACGTGTCAGGCGGCCACGTGATGCAGGCGGCGAAAGTACGAACTAACGCAGGCTCTGGGCGGAACGCAACCTTGAGGCATGAACGCCAGGTTCACGAGAAGAGGCAGCTGTCTCGCTTCTGTCAAAAATATTGGAGCGGTTACACTCCACCACCGGACAGCTGTTACGAAACACGCCTGGGCCTACAAATTCGGTACGGAAGGGACTTTCGAACATTGATGCTTTTGTTCGCTATTTGATTTGGGTGAAATAGATTGAGGCGTCTACTCCTCTTATTTTTGATCATGTCTTCAAGCTCCGCCATATGTCAGTTTCTGATTGTCCTTCGCAGAAAGCCGACTTAACTTGAAAGTGTCGTTGCATGCATGCATGAGTATAACACACAGTGGTTGGGGACCTCAACTCGTTCGGAAGTTGCGACTGGCTCTCGTTATTCATTGGCTGTCATCTCACGGTCATAAGGAACATGTATTCCTCTGCACTTAATTCAGCGAAACGTACACCTGAGCAAATTCAAAAGGCTCTTTAGAATAACAAAAGAAAACTCGTAATTTCGCAGCTTCACCGGATGTATAGCTTCATCTTCGAAGAAATGCCCACCTCCGTTGAAATAGCGCCCGCCGGGCAACCTTGTTCTCAATAGAGCTGAAATGGGAGCGTGGCGAGCATCTGTTATTTCACCGCTGTCTTCATTAATCACCATAATGCCTCCGCAGTGGCGCGCACCCACACTTTGTGGCCTTAAACTTTCACTATTCGCCTCGCGAGCAACACCACGTCGTTCTTATGGGGGCACGTGCAATAAGAAAGAGGGAAAAAAAATGCATTGCGACCGTATAGATGTCGAGGTAAAAGGGCCTGGTATCGGTAGCCATTGCCCATTCAGTAATGCTAAAAAAGAGTATTTGTCGCTGCGTGCCCTGTAGTTTAGACAGTGGTATTCTGGTTTTATTTAGGGCTCCGTGTTTGCCGAATTTTTATTTGATCTTCTTGAAATTTCAAAGTTGTTTCTCGGTAGTTATTTTTGAAAATAAATACAGTGCTTAATGAAGTTGATTTTTTGTAAATCCCCAATTCTCCAAAATTTGGTGTTTAATTTTGCAATACAGGTTGATGCATTGTGGTCTTACTATCAATTATTTACGATAAAATTGCGATGTATTGTTCCTCATAATCCTGCTTCTCCATTCTTTCATTTTTTTCTCATTTGACGTTTATTTACCTTGCTAATGAGGCAGTTGATGAGTATTGCTGTAAACTCGCCAAGGTGTACTGTTGGTGAGAGGAAGAACTATAGACAAGTTTTTTTCAGCTTTTTGTTTCAGCCACCTTCATATTCATGAAAAATGAAGGACCTATTATTATTTACACTCATTATTCCGCAATCCTAGATGAAATGATATCAGAACACGAAAATATCAGAGCGCACTAAGTGTCTTTTAGATGTCTGGAAGGTTTCAACACACAAACACAGTTGCATACAAGGCCAAACACTTCAATACAAAACACTACGTTTGTTCGTCTTATAACCTTAAAGTATGTTGTAATAGATGCATGCAAATATTACGTGGTTGCTGCCGCTGATGGAGGTGCTCTCCATTCGATTGATGATTTTCGGTTTGAAAACGCCCCTGGAACGTTGGAAACGCTCTTTTAAAATCGGAGTTTATCCAATAAATTTGCATTGCGAAAAAATTTACCGGCGAGTGTTTTATCAATACTAAAACACGGAGTTCTAACTTATATTAATGAGTAAACTCACTCACTCAATCAATCAATCAGCACCCTTCTCGTTCTACTAGACAACTGTTACCTTTGGTAAATGGAATATTCCACGAACCAACAACGCATATAGTGAACGGCTTTTGCAGTTTGTTGGTATTAAAATCTGGAATGTTATTCCTTTTGAAATAAAAATGTGTTCAAATTTCACTGAGGCACTAGAAAAATACTATTTAGAAGAATGTACTGATTTATTAATGTCCTGTCATACTTAGTCTGATGACTGTCTTGATTTCAATGTGTAAGTAGGTGTTTATTCCGTCTTCGTTCTCTCGTGCATTGTAACGGTTTAGTGCGGTTATTTTATACACTGTAATGTTTCTTTGCCAATTCTTCATTACATTATATTGTAAAAACTTTAGCTAATTCTTTATTGATATTGTATAACCTTTTTTTAGTTACACTTTTCCGAAGTGCCTTTATAAAATCTTTCTTTTTTGGACCCAAATTACCCTATGGCTATGGGTCCACGCAGTGTATGCAAATTTTTTGTAAAAAGTGTGACCAATAAAATTCAATTCAATTCAATCACTCACTCACTCACTCCCTCACTCAATAAAAACGATCTGGTGACATCAGGACAAGGGATTCAGGGTCGCGCGCACACTCCACATCAGTGCGTCGTGATTCGGCAAGACCTTCGCAGATGACGGCGAGTGCATGCAAAGTGTCGGTTTGCGGGTCGTCCGCCGGCGGAGGAAGCACCTCTTCGTGGCAGAAGATTGCTGCTTCCGCTCTGCTGCCCTCCCACATGTCTCTCGACGGGGTTGCGAGTAGCATCGGATACTCTTGCAGCCCACGCACGTTTTGACTCGCGTCGCGCGCGATCGGGCTGAGCGGCAGCAGCTGTGGCCGCCCACGACGTCATCCGGTCACCGCGCGCCCCCTTCACCACCGGGGCGGGAAGCGTCCCGTTTTGACGACGTTGTTCGCCGGCAATCGGATGAGGGAGATGACCGAAACCTGGACTTTATTGCGCGTGGCCTGCGCTGCCATCGTGCTAACTGTGGATTTAGCAAATGCGATAAACTCGTAAACTCTGAAAATGGTGCAATCGAGGTCGAGTGGTGGTTACCTTTTTTTTTAAATCATCAAACCGACTGTCTAAACTTTCACGGACATCAGCTGTACGCGTTGTGCGCTCTAAGTGATCAGATAGACTGAACTGCAAAAGGCATTAAATAGTTTCTCGATTACTGTCGATGCGGCACTCGTCAACATATTGGTGCAGAAACAACAAACTGCTTTTACCTGAGAACCCTTAAAGCCCAGGCCAACCAACCAATCCCCTATGTGAGAATACGCTACTGGTCTCCAATAAGTGCTTTGTTAGTCACGACTTCAAGCATAGAAACTAGGCAAATATCGACAGTAGCTAATTTCCTTGCTTGTGTCGCGTCTGTTCTATGTACGGTCTGACGGTTGTTTTGTACATTTCAGATTTTTCAAATGCGTTTCATTGAACCGTATTCAGAATGCTGTTCTGGACAGATTATCCTCAAGAACGGCTGACTTTGACCGAGAAAATGTTAAGACAGGTGCTCAGCAAATGTTATATAACATTCCTAAATTGGGGCTTGTATATATATTCCGCCAGCACTCCAAGTTATTATGACGCAGTGTGAACAGCCAAGGTCGGTATATATATGCAGTAACTTTTATGTGAGGAATGTATCACTTCAAAAGTATGTATATTCAAAGTAATAGAGACCTTGTAGCGTTTAAGGGTTACTGACAAAATTGTTCAGTTCCCGTTATTTATTATTTTTTGTGCCAAATGAAAGGTCAATGCTTCAAAGGCCTAGAATATGTGCTGGCAAGCATGAGTGCTCCCCAAAAAGGTAATGGCAACGTGTTTTTGAACACTAGTTTTGGATACCACTGTATAACCTCACGTAACGACTCGTTTTGGAGCTTCTCGCCACGTGCTGTCGTAATGCATCGTGGTGTTTCAATGACCACTCAGTTCCGAACGCAGAAGTGGGCATATTTTACGTTTTGTTACTGAACGTCATCACAACTAGTAGTACTGGTATGTGAAGTCATAAAACTTGACAGCTTGAGCTAATGTCACGCTAGTGCCGATGTCAGCAGGTGCTTTATACAACAATTGATTTGAAGGTCTAAATAAAAAAAAAAACTTATCAGAACGTCCTGAGCTTCAGACTTTCTCAAAGCCGTCTTCGTACACATGAGATTTGCATGGCGAAAAAAAAAACCAAGCTCGAAAATTGGTTTCAGTACCGCTTTAAAGATGGACTACGCCACGAGAAGGGATGACTCAGAGGCATGCAGGTGGCACGGATCTCATGGGCCAAGACAGCTCCTACGTCAGTCGAGTCTCTCGCCCCATGCGCCCGCTCCGTTTTCGATCATTTGTAGTAATGTCCCAGCATGTGTGCGTGCACCCGACGAATGTGCTCCCCTGCAGACAACGACTTTTTGTGCCGTGCAGTCAGCGCGGACCGCCGGCCGGCCGCGTGAGCAGTGCCATGGGCGTGTCCGAAGGTGGCATGGCCAACGGCCACGGGCCGGGCTACTCCTACCTCAAGCGGCTCTGCCGGGACCGGGGCACGCTCTTCGAAGACCCGGAGTTCCCGCCCTCGAACCGTGCCCTCTCGTCCAAGAACAAGTACACTAGTGCCCAGGTCGTCTGGATGAGACCTTACGTAAGTGTCAGCCCGAGTGGTATGTTTCTGCAATTGCGTGTGTACTGTGACAGCGCAAAAACGCTGCATGTACACATGCAACGTTTTTTCCGTCGTCAAAGTAGAAAACAATTTAACAATCAGCCCCCTCCATCCCCGCCCCCTGAAATGCGAATCTCTCAGTTCATCGCACTCTCTATATAAACGAGGCCCAATCGTCAGTGAAGGAACTGCTTGACAATGTGTTAACGCAGACAGTAACTGCACCATAAGGACAGTGCAGAATGTATATTTTTTATATTTTTTGATCACTTCGTATTCACGGAGGGGCAAACACGCGTCGTTAATGAGACACTCAACGTTTTTTATAAACAACACTCACCTTTCTTGTCATGGTAACTATGGGAAAAATATACGTCAATCTCAATTCACCCGACGGCATAGATCGGTCATTTACTCAGCATGTTTGACGATGGCAATCTTGACTGTAGACGCATATAGAGCGCCAAGATACAGATTATTTCGCAGTGCTTAATAAGAAATACTAAGAGACATAGGGTAAGTGTTCGGCTGGTTAACTACGAGCAACGACTATCGCCAAACACCAAGTTATTCTCGGTATAGTCGCTGGAGTAACTGTGCATTGACAGCGAGCAACCCACTCAAAATAAATTGGCCATTGTTGTGATCAGAATGTTGGATTATTTTTAGGCAAGGTTCTTCCATGTAGTATACTGCACGTCAAGAACAAAATGCAGCTCTAATTAGGCATTCTATGGTGTACAGCCAGAAAAGGGGGAAGGCGCAAAAAGGGAGCCCCATTTTCTGTGGTCCCGCCGCTGGTCTCAACAAACTTGTATAGAGCGTCCATCTCTATTCCTTGGTACATGCCAGATTTTTTTCGCAACAGCATCATAATGTTCTCTCACTGGTTCGGATTAAAGACCAAGGTGCAACAAAATTCCAGCCTCGAGCATTTGCAGCGCTTCATGAATTACTGCAAACGTTGCCAATGCCAGGTAGTTACCCTCCCTCCGCCACCTTCCAGTGGCATACCAACTCATTCGTGAGTGGGGGGAGGACAAAGCTACCACCCTCGTCAGATGTTATATATATATATATATATATATATATATATATATATATATATATATATATATATATATATATATATATATATATATATATATATATATATATATATATATATAAATATATATATATATCATTCATTGAAATTTTTAAATGACCAAAGACAGCTCACAAAGAATTCAGTTTTTAAATGTGAAGCAATCATTGAGGAACCAAAGGTATATTGAGCATTTTTATCTACTTAGCTTCCCACTGAGCTCGAGTTCACTGCCTTATTTGTCACCAATTTGCAAGCTTGCCACCATCGCTCCTAGTTTCCATAAGCAATGCTGATAAGATTTATTGGAGAGTAATATGGAAACTTTTCTTGGCGCTTTCAGTACAGCAAAACTAAAATATTCAGAAAGATTTGTCGCAATCATGTGCTCACAGCAGCTTCGACAAAGCAGGGGTGATGGTAATGCTTTTACAAGAAAGAAAAGGATTTTTTCTGAAGCAGCGAATGCTTTGAGCGGTCCTTAAAAACGTTTGTTCGTCACCATCTTTAACTACATCGGCCAGTTGCAGCAGAATGAAAACATGAACAAGTGATATCTTAATATAGGGCCTCTGTTCAGCGATAGCCTGCTCTACAGCGCTGCAGCACAGGGCGGAGAGCGTTGCAAAGAGCCTTCAAGGAAATCGTTACTGCTGAAACGTTGGAAAATTATCGCTATGTTATAACTTTTCTTAGTAATATTTTCTCTTCCTTGTAACAATGTAGTTGGGTAATTGAGTGATTACAGTGGTGAAGGAAAATTTCGCCTTAGTTGTTGTTTTCCCAAGCGTGCAGCCGACAGGGAGCGTGCCCAACGTGGGGGAGCTCAGCCCCCCACCTTTTCTTTGTGGGAGGGCTTGCACCCCCTTGCCCCCCGCTGATACGCCTATATCGCCTTCTACTTCACTGTCTTTTCTTTCTGCAGGAAATATGTGCCAGACCAAAGTTTATCTCGGAAGGTTCGTCACGGTTTGATGTCGAGCAAGGTGAACTAGGTAAGCCACCCACAGTGAGTCATGTCTTAGTTTATATTTTAGGGAGCTGTTCATATAAGATACATCAACTATAAGGTTTCTGAACAACGGGAGTCGGAGCAAGGCTTGTTATTTTTCACAAGCAGGTTACATTGCCCAATTTTTCTGGACGAGCATTACACTGCCGCAGTACATATCGCCTCTAATCGAGCACTCCCGCTACAGGGTTGGCCTTCAAACGTCTCACACAAAAACCTTCTTTCACTGAATTATTCTTCGATCATCCTCTGAATGGAACCACCCTCCATATGATGTCGTATTAATTCATGACAGTGGTTTGCTTTGGAGCAGCTTTTTATTATTTTTTCTATTTCCTTTTTATTATTGTTCGTCACTTGTCTGTGGAGACGTTACTAAAACTGTTCATTCAACAATCCATTGGTACAAAATCGTCTTACCTGCTTTTTTCTATAATTTATTGCAACCACTCCCCTTTTCAATGCCCTTAACCCTGAGGGTCTAACGAAATAAAAATATCTTGGGCAGATCTCGCGTTCAAAGGAAAAGATGTTATGCGAAGCATGCGGTGAGAAGGTGCCTCGGGTGTAATTTTGTTCGTAGACTGAAGCGTCACCAAATGATGATGAACCTATGTAAAATTGTTATATGCCCAGACATATATGTTGCACAGTCACTTACGTTTTATATAACCTTTTTTTTAAGGCTGCGTGATGATGCCAAGAGCAGCATGGAAAATGCCAACCCAAGAAGCGCTAAGCAGAAATGTAGAGCTTGTGCTTGCTAGGATGGTAGCCCTGGATAGTCGCACGTAGACAAACTGCAGTGGATGGCGCTTAAATACAATTGACTCCAAACTGAAGGCACGCCGGTATCATAGCAGTACATATGTAATGTTTATAAAGTTAGCTGGGCAGCACTATTACCAGAATTGACGTTTCACGAACATTACACCTGCATAGGATATTTTTTCAAAAAATTTCCAGACCTGTCGGGGCTCTGTGTTAGAATGCATGATTGCCACACATAATGCTTGGGTTTAATTCCTGCTGGGCTCATTAATATTGGCGTGCGCACGAGGCAGCAAGGGGGGGAAGGGTGCAACAGTGGGCGCAAAGTATGCTCTATACAATGACATAATAGGGAGGGGGAGGGCGTTGCGACAAGCCTTGCCATCCCCCCCCCCCCCCCCCCGTGCAGGAAACCCAGAGCCCGCCTTTGACCCTGACACTTATTCTTTGCATTCATCGGGTCAACACAGCCTATGTCAGGTTTTCTTAATGGCCTCGCATTTCAATTGCCAATGTCTGTTCTCGCATTTCTTGTGTTTATAAACACTCGGCTGTGGCTCGCAGAGAGATACCACGGCCCCGAGTGTACGGGGAAGTGCCACACGTGTCTGGAGGAAAGGGTTTCACATAAAGTGGCCGCCCCTGCACTCAGTGCACTTTTTTCGTGCAAATGTATGAACTCAGCCGAGAAAAAGCGGGTTAAAAGGACTTGTCAGTAGAAGTTTAAGCTTCCCATAATATAGAATGTAAGAAGGTGAGTTGGGGAAGTGGGGGCGGGGGTAAAAAGTACCGCGTAAACGCAAACGCTGCCCGTTCGAACTGAGCTTGGGACTTTGTGTCGGACTGTTGTAATCTCACAAATGAGACACATAGGTTACTTCCAAACACCATGTTGGTGTACATGCGAACAACAGCAGTGGCACATCACTAAACACAAGCCTTGAAATTATACGACGTCGTTTTTATTACATATATTCTTGATGCACCTCTTTCGTTGCATTGAGCGGCAAAATCTCGTAACAGTCACTTACGTACACATACATGTCCAATAATTTTTGTTTGTTTTATAGAGCCTTCAAACTGTCTGTATGAGTTCAGCTCATCCGTCTTCCTCCGAAGATGTGTGCTGCGCGGAGAATCGATGGTGTGGATGCCGGTTAGTAGAAAGGGTCACATTTATTATTGTCATGAGGTCACAGCAACTGTCGCTGAAGGTGCCACTGAGTACATACTGAATGAAAAAAATTTCCGCGGTCTACAACTAAGAAAAATGGGAGTGCCATATGGCATGAGCGCTCGAACAAAAGGGTCGGGATGTGAATAACATAAGAGAGAGAGAGAGCAAAAGAGCGAGCGTGGGTTGCAGGGTGGGCGACTCGGGTCGTTCGTTTTGGCTCTTATGTTTACATTCATCAACCGGAAGAAGTGGGGTGCGGTGTACGTAAGAGGGCTGAGTTGACCCCCGCACGAGAATCGCAGCATCCTTCGACTTGGTATCCTTCGAAGCAGATCCAGGCAGGTCGATTAGGTTCCGCTGGAGGAGGCGGCTATTTATAGCTGTGGTGAAGCATGTACACTTCGCTGTGTTCCTTTCACAAGTGAGGCACATGAGAGATGGGGGGGGGGGGGGGGGTTATGCCACGTAGGTCTATAAAAGCGTGGCCTGGGAACTTTTGAACAAGACTGTACATGTGAGCGACCGTCTGTAGCTGCTTTGCCTACATTACAATTGAGCCCGCAAAAAGATAGAGAGAGATGGAAAGAAACACAGTGGTGACAGTATTAGGAATGGCCTGTCACTGCGAAAATGTAATTGTAATGGGTTGTAACGTACGCGAAACTTCTTTATCAATGACAGGACTTGCGTGGCGTGATGGTTCCTGCCTTGCCTCGACTTAGCAATGCACGCCGCTGCAAAACAAACCGTTTCGCATACGTTTAATTTCAATCGAACCATCTTTAATTTAATAGTTATTGCACACCAAGTGCTTTAGTGATCGCATTATTTTTCTAATGAATAGATCTGAAAAAAAACCCTAATTGTCTTTCTCAACAGCACTAGAGAGACATAAATGCCGAAAAAAAGACGAAAGAAACCTGTCCCTGCGAAAAAGCATAGCAGGTGTACGTCCACTCAAATAGAAATGGACTGTTACTTCAAACACCCCATTAATTTTTTGTTTGTGGTGGAAAAGTGGTAATTGTACAAGGGAAAAAAACAGGGACGCAGTATACGCCAACAAAAGTATGCCGCGTCCCCGCGTCCCCGAAACTCAGGGGGGGGGGGGGGGGGGTTCATGTTATAAGAAGGAAAAGAAAAGTGAGCCCCGTAACTGTCTGCTTCAGGGAGCGACACCTCGACAGTAGCTCACAAGGGATGGGGTGAGGAGGGATTAAGAGGATATGAATAAAGATATATAGAGAGAGGAAGAGAGGTGCTCTAAGCCAGTGAGCGAGGACATATTGACGGTATAGGAGAAATAGGAAAGATGGAAACATGGTCACAGGAGTCCGAGGACGGGGCACCACTTGCGAGAGCTCTTGTCGGCGTCAGGAAATGGCGTAGAGCAAGTCCAATCGGTCAGAGCTACGCTGTCGTCGGAGGTCGGCGTCAGGAGATGATGTAGGGCGAGCCCAGTCGGCCAGAGCTACGCTGACGTCGGAGATCGCGAGGGCACAAGCGGTCGGCACGGAATCCAGCGAGTGAGATAAAAGACACTGTAGTGTCTTTTTCGAGATTCGGCCGGCGAAAGCAAATAGAATGTCTATGGGCAGCATACTCCCTTCGCACGTAGACGACGTTCTATATATGCGAATAAAATTGATTCACGTTCAGTATAACATGAACGCTCCGATAGAGTTGTAAATAAATGAACAAAGAGCAACATGGTGTGGCGATATTATATTTGTATGGCTATAGCGAGAAAGACTGGCAGTTATCTTAGTATGCTGGATTATTTGCAGCATATCTTCCGAGGTGATACAACGCTACTTCAGAAAACAGATAATCTGAATAACAGAAGGCAAGAACAAATTAAATAAACTCACGAACAAAATACTGCTTTCAGTACCCCGCCATGGTTTGGGCAGCTCTATATTATAATTGTAGTTCTAGTTCAGTGCGCGGTCATAATAAAAAAAAAGAGTCGCATTCTGTTTCTTTCTTTTTTTCTTAATTCAGCATAAATTGAAACGAAGTCCGAAATAATTGTAGGCATTGTTCAGGGGCGGTTTACATTTCATATGTGATCGTAACTGTAGCTTCAAGTGAGCTTTAAACGCACACGTGCACCAGAACGCAGAATACTTCTTTTCAACACGCAGCAGCCCCAGGCCGCCCCGCCACGGTGGTCTAGTGGCTAAGGTACTCGGCTGCTGACCCGCTGGTCACGGGATCAAATCCCGGCTGCGGCGGCTGCATTTCCGATGGAGGCTCGTGTGCTCGGATTTGGGTGCACGTTAATGAACCCCAGGTGCTCGAAACCTCCGGAGCCCTCCACTACGGCGTCTCTCATAGTCATAGCGTGGTTTTGGAATGTGAAACCCCACATATCAATCAATCAATCATCCCCAGGCATCTGATTAAATGAATGAATGAATGAATGATGACAAACGCTTAATTTCCCAACGTTGTTGGCGATGCACTGGTAGTTATACTGGAAATGCTAAAATATTCGTTGACGAGAGTCTTGTCCTTGAGCTGTGTTTCATTTTGTAGCACTCTGCCGACTGTACTCCTAGGGAATTCCATTCTTCTGCCCCCCCCCCCCCAAAAAAAAAACGAACAGAGATGTGAGCGGTCAGTATACCAGACACTTTTTAAAATGAACAGTGGGAGCATAACAGTGACTGCGATGAGTTAGCGGCACTGTGGTGTTCCGCACTCACCAGGTTGGGGACCTATATGTATAGCTTGTGATGTGCGGCGGTCGCAGGAGACCGCTGGCTGCTGTCCGCCATCTCGTGCCTGACGAGCACGCCCCGATTCCTGGACCGCGTGGTGCCGTCCGACCAGGGTTTTGGACCGGGATACTGTGGCCTGTTCCGCTTCCGCTTCTGGCGCTTCGGCGAGTGGCACGAGCTGGTCGTCGACGACCGGCTGCCCACACACCGGGGACGCCTCTTCTACATGCACTCGGCAGACCCCAGCGAGTTCTGGGCGGCGCTGCTTGAGAAGGCGTATGCCAAGTGAGTGTATTCATTGCCGCACGCATCTGCTCGTTTTCTCTCTCGGCCGATCTTGTGGACTCCTCGACGATGCTGTGCAAAGGAGTATAAAGTACCCTACGCTGCAGCTCAAAGGTTTGCTCTTTTAACTGCGAAGCTGTTTGAGGTAGCTGTATTTTGTCTTGTCTTGTCTCCTAGGAGATCTTGGCTCATACTGTTGCGACCGGGGTTTCCAGACACCGGAGGTCCGGGATGAAGTTGTCGAGGCAGGAGGAAGAGAGACTTGAAGAGGGTTTATTTACAATATGTACATTGCGAACTCCCTACACGGTGAGCTCTCAAACGTGGCAGGCCTCTACATGTCTCCTAACATAGCGCTACATGGTGCTTGGTTCTACATGGTTCTGCTCGGTTCTGCTCTCGAAAAAAAGCACACACGAATGAGCCGTGGGGGCTCATTATAAAGGGTCTGTCCTCCCCAGATCCCTAGATCGGGGACCGCGTACAGAGGGCACCGTCCAACCACGGATCACACATTACCCGCGAGGGTGACGAGCACGCACGGTCCACGTGAACGTTCAAAATTGAAGCGTGGTCACTGCACGGCCATGTGGCACGAACGTGGCTCCTCCTCGTCAAGGGGTGTCGCTGGGCGAGGGGTCTGAAGTTGATGACTGCATCCATCGAAAGGGCCGCCGTAAACAAGCTTCAAATGGTCGCCGAACGACTCGTTCAATTAGCGGGACGATTTCCGGCCGCCGCCGCCGCCGTCATCTTCCAAAGAAGAAACGGCACTTGTGGTCTCCCGAACTGCTCACGGTGTCGTGGCGGCAAGACGCCGCACCCTCCGGCCAGGGGGGAACAATACATGGCGGACACAGGCCGCCAGCCCGTTTGGCGACTAAAAAGGAACATCAAAAGGAACGCCGATCCATTGTCAGACCTGGCGCCGGTCCTAACAGTAGGCAGCCGGTCGTTCGGTTACTTGTTTGAAGATTAAAGGAGCGCCGCTCCCTCTTCCGCTCTGGCGCCGGTCACAACAGCTCGTCCGCCGGCGGGAGAAGCGACCTGAGGGTGACCAGCTGCACAGGTTGCCCGAAGTGTCGCTGTGTAGTGCTGTCTTCCAGGCCACTGCTGATGACGCTCAGCCAAGGACTCTTTCCCTCTCGCTCCTTGTGGCTCCCCTCTGGGAAAAGCATTCATACACACCACCACAGGCACGGGAGAGCACCCTGCCCGCACTGAGACACGTCGAGTCCGACAAATTATCCAAAAGCAACCTTACTTAAGCGGTATTACCAAACACAAAGCAGCAATCGGGACGTTTCTCTGAGGTTTCACCAAAACTCCTAATCCCGATCCGATAATAATCTTCCCATCAAACTGCTTTCAAGAAAACTAACTGTCAAGTGATGCGCTCACCGTGGCATACCCGAGTGCTTGCGTGAGCAATCCGCCGTAACCCACCAGGTATCATACTCATAAAATAAAGCATTTTACTTCACGCTATCTTTTAGTTCCCGAAATTTAGTGCCGCCAAAGCCAGTCGTCAATTCCTTTTGAGAAGACGAAAGCATAACTGCCGTGCTGCACCTGCATTAGGAACATCTTTATTATATATCCGCAAACGCACATCACAGTGCTCCTGCCTGGATGAGATACCACCTAACCGTTCCCTTGCTGTTGCCACTTTCACAAAGCATACATATAAACTCACGAGCTAGCTTTTCTTACACACCGGACACATGCGAACAAAACATTAAATGAACAACAAAAAAAAGTTTCGCATGAATCCTGAAAAATCTCGCAAGCAATAACTTTGCGTCTCTACGCTCAGTCATAATTAGTTCATAACGTTGCTCCTGCTCATTTACACGTATCTACCATGACGCAGGCTCCTATGCGTGTCGTTTATGCAATCGCACAACGCTTACCTTAGCTAAACGTACAACGCCCAAGAAATGAACAAAACCAAAATTGTGTTACCTAAACACTATTTGGTAGACGAGATTCTTAAAAAACACATTAAAATCCAAAACAACTTAAACAGTCAAAAGCAAATTTCAAAACAAAATAAATCCACTAATGACCATCGTCAAAAGCTCACGGATGTCTACTCCTTTTTGGGACTAACGCGCGGTGTCGCGTCCTGTGGGTCTTTCTAGGCGAACGGGAAATGGAACAATGGCAAAACCCATTCGCTTCGCCTCCGACCCCCGCAAAGCTCTGCGCTGACAACCTGCGTTCTTACTCTCGCTGAGTACCTCGCACTCCCGCAGTCCATCAAACATGCCGTCGATAGAGCGACGAAAGGGTCTGCCTTTCTACCCAACGTGCTTTTTTTTTTTTTTCGTTTTGTCCGGCGGCTCGGACGCATACAAACCAACTCCGGTGCCGATGACAAACGCCTAATTCTGTACGCTCTAATGCGTGTCACTATCCTTCCAATAGATCTATACAACGTATATAGGCTACCAAAATGATAGAGCGCTAACGAAAACAAAGTACAAACGAGTTATTTACAAAATCACAAAAACAAACAAAATGTTCCTTTCAACAGTCCCGAGTCGACGTTTTCCGAGAGGCTAACAGCTGTTCGCAACAACTCTGAGTCGAACTCGCGGTGGTCGCGCCCGGAACGATTTTCTCGAGAAACGGGGTCTACAACACGCGTCAATCGCCCTGCTACCGAACCCCGCGACGTTCCTCGAAGCCGACTTGCTGTCGCTTCCTGCCCCTCGAAAACCACCGACTCTTTTGCCCCGCACCCCGTCCAATGCACCGCGAGAACAACGGAAGGGTCTCTTGCCCTTCGACCACTTACGCACACCATGCGCTTCTCTTTTCTTTGTTCTCTGGCCGCTTGGACGCTTGCGATACGGCAACTTTCTTGAAATTTCGCTCCGCCATTTGAATACATTCCTCAAACGCGTCGCGATTTTTGCCTGCCTGTTTTTACGGCGCTTTCTCCGTTTTGCACGTCTCTTGGTGCCGTCTACGGAGCCTTTCGCCCATCTCTGATGCTCACCAGCACCCACATGCTCATCTGATTTTTCGCGCGGACTGTCTGGATAATTGCCTAGCAATCTATCCTTCAAACACTGCCGCGTACGATGCGCTTTTCTTTTCCGGCGGTTCGGACGCACACGATACAGACCCGTCAGAGATGACAACGGCACTTTTCTCGCGATTTTACCATGCCGTTTGAAACCCTTACTCAAACGCGTTGTGCTCATCTCGAGCTTTGCCTTATTGTTGCCCTTCGGACGCTTTCTCCCCTGTGCACGCTTCTTTGTGCGGACCTGGGAGCCTTTCGTCCTACTCTGACGTTCTTCATCACCGATATGCTCCTCCGCCATCTCGCGCGCCCAGTCCTGATGATTGCCTATCAGTTCATCGTAAGACCGCGGCCGCGTAGATTGCGCACTTCTGTTCCTTACTCTCCGGCCGCTCAGACGCCTGCGATTTAAGCCAGTCAGAGAAGACAACGGGCCTTTTCTCGCAAATCCGCCACGCCGTTTGAAGGTCCTCGTCAAACGCGCCGCGCTGATCGCGAGCCTTGCCGCGCTTCTGTTTTTCGGACGCTTTCTCCGTTTGGCACATTCCTTGGTGCCAAACCTGGAGCCTTTCGTCCGCCTCTGACGCTCATCAACATGGTCTACAGGGCTGCAAGGTTCGATGGAACACTCTGTTAATCTTAACTTCGTTTCCCCCACCACGGAACCCTCACACCCTGCTGTGACCGCGAGCTCTTTTCCCTCAGAATGGGTTAAAACCTGTTCCATTCCCTTACAGGCACTAGCCTTCTCTTTGGCCTCAAACGGCACCGCCGCTATATCTACAGATATCAGACCCGCAGCACTCTCTTCGGCCCTAAACGGCACCGCTGCTGAAACGCACCGTTCGTGCGGTACATCTGCAAATTTCTGACCTGTAGCCCTCTCTTCGGCCTTAATCGGCACCGCCGCTACGTCGCACCGTTCGTGCACTTCATCTACAGATGTCTGACCTGTAGCCTTCGCTTCGGTCTTAAACGGCACCGCCGCTACATCGCACCGTTCGTGCGCTACATCTACAGATGTCTGACCTGTAGCCTTCGCTTCGGTCTTAAACGGCACCGCCGCTACATCGCACCGTTCGTGCGCTACATCTATGGATTGACCACTCTGCTGCAATGCCACCAATTCACAATTAAGCCTTTCTATCTCTTCATCTAATTCCTGCATCCTTTTTATATGTTCTTCATGCCTGCGCTCAGCTTCCAATTCCTCCTGGCGCCATCTTTCCTTTCTTTGCGCCCTTTGTACTTCCTCCTCCTGGTCCAATAAGTACATATTCCCGAAGTGCTCGATTTCCTCATTGTCACTATTGCTTTCGAGAATCACTTCGCGGAGTTTAGAAGCAGGCATATCATCATTAAAATCTAGCTCCAGATCCCAACACAGGTTCAGCAGGTTCTCTCTCGTCAATCTCGTAAGATCCATGGCGACTACTTTGCTTTGGCTCAGCTGTGACAAAACACAAACCCACCAGCGCTTCAATTCTGGGTCTAGAGAAATTGAAGCCTGGCAAATCTCACAGCGGAGACCACAAGCTTAAGCACCCAAGTAGCACTACGTGGCCAACATCCCTCTCTACTTTTTCTTGTTAATTTTTCACTCCTGCTTTTTACAACATCCTAAAATTTAACCCGCAACGTACCCTTAGAAATTTTGAAACATTACCCCTTGTTCCTATTGAATCATCTAAGCTTTCCTGCTTTAGCGTACTTGCTCAGATAATCATCCAGTGCTGCCCTGTGCTGAGATAACAACCACAGTGGCCAGGCAGTTGTTGGTTATATCTATCTTTTAACGAATTTAGGCCAAAAGACTCGATATATCTCAAGCACAAAGCCAGGCACTCACCCCATTACGTGCGGTGGTGGTACGCTGCTTCGATCCCGCCGAGTTCCAGGGCTTTCGGCTGGCCTCCGGTACATGTCGCTCTCCGTCGCAGACTCGTATCCCACCGCTGCCAACCAGTTGTTGCGACCGGGGTTTCCAGACACCGGAGGTCCGGGATGAAGTTGTCGAGGCAGGAGGAAGAGAGACTTGAAGAGGGTTTATTTACAATATGTACATTGCGAACTCCCTACACGGTGAGCTCTCAAACGTGGCAGGCCTCTACATGTCTCCTAACATAGCGCTACATGGTGCTTGGTTCTACATGGTTCTGCTCGGTTCT
This sequence comes from Rhipicephalus microplus, assembly GCF_043290135.1. Classification (NCBI taxonomy): domain Eukaryota; kingdom Metazoa; phylum Arthropoda; class Arachnida; order Ixodida; family Ixodidae; genus Rhipicephalus; species Rhipicephalus microplus. The sequence continues at coordinate 334,196,765 of NC_134710.1, forward strand.
GCTCTCGAAAAAAAGCACACACGAATGAGCCGTGGGGGCTCATTATAAAGGGTCTGTCCTCCCCAGATCCCTAGATCGGGGACCGCGTACAGAGGGCACCGTCCAACCACGGATCACACATTACCCGCGAGGGTGACGAGCACGCACGGTCCACGTGAACGTTCAAAATTGAAGCGTGGTCACTGCACGGCCATGTGGCACGAACGTGGCTCCTCCTCGTCAAGGGGTGTCGCTGGGCGAGGGGTCTGAAGTTGATGACTGCATCCATCGAAAGGGCCGCCGTAAACAAGCTTCAAATGGTCGCCGAACGACTCGTTCAATTAGCGGGACGATTTCCGGCCGCCGCCGCCGCCGTCATCTTCCAAAGAAGAAACGGCACTTGTGGTCTCCCGAACTGCTCACGGTGTCGTGGCGGCAAGACGCCGCACCCTCCGGCCAGGGGGGAACAATACATGGCGGACACAGGCCGCCAGCCCGTTTGGCGACTAAAAAGGAACATCAAAAGGAACGCCGATCCATTGTCAGACCTGGCGCCGGTCCTAACAGTAGGCAGCCGGTCGTTCGGTTACTTGTTTGAAGATTAAAGGAGCGCCGCTCCCTCTTCCGCTCTGGCGCCGGTCACAACAATACCCACATGGGGGATTGGCCACACTGTACCTCATAATAGATGATTTTTTACAACGCTTGCTAAAAAAATAAAGAGAAATTTTGTGTGACCGACGAAGAGTATTTTGTGCGACCGACAGGTACGTGCCGTGCGGCCTACGCGGGAACGATCATATACGGGTACGTGCCACAGAAATTAGGTAACTTCTACTACTCACAACCAACAGTGAAAAAAAAGGCAGCATTTAGCCCAACAAATGGCCACTGGTTTCTCAGCTCGTCCTAGCTTTGTGTTAGTTTCATAGACCTTTGCATTAGGCATCCTGTCTCCCGGTTCTTGGCCCATGCTCCTTTGTGGGTGAGCGCCATCCATGCCAGGTCATCTTCATGGCCAATCCCCCGAAGTGGGTAAGAGCCAAATCACAAGACCCAAATAAGCAAGCAAGCGACAGCGGTGAGCACAACACCCCAAGTACGTACAACGAGAGAATACTAAAAAAACGAGAAAGGAAATGGCGGCTTCGAGAACAACCAGAAGTTATAGAGGGCTCACGCCAATGACGACGTGCCCGCAGATCTATGAGTGGTTTGAATGCTTGGTTTCAGCGCGAGATTCTGCCTCTGGAGTGTGGACAACCGTGTCGTGTATGTGACTGTCTGTGGTTGAGCACAAAAGTCTACGCGCTGAGAATCAACGTAGAAACAACCTAGCGTCTTCTAGCTAAATCCTAGCGACGACCCAGGGACAACCTGCATCATCAAGGTAAGGATAAGAAACAATCTAAAAGCCACCATACTAGTCTTCAAGACCATCCTGTTTAGCTGTTTGAAGCCTGACGTGGCTTATAGTACAAGCTTTGTCTTATTAAAATTTGTAATAGTTTATAAAAACGTCGCAACTTCATTCGCAAGGCTTCTTCTTTCTGCACGAGCAAAAGTACGAACAGCGCTGAGCGCTACAAATCATCAAAAAGGTTCGGAAGCACCGCAGGCGTCTTTTTTTCGTTTTGTGGTGATGCTTGCATATTTTCTCTTAATGAATTCTTTATGATGTTTTTAGGAGATGAGTTTTCAGCATGAGACAGTGCAGTAATATTAGCGACAACGATGATGGTACGTTTGTCACTGCCTTCTTGCGGTACACCAGTGTTACTGCGAAGTGTGGACAATCAAGGTTCTTGGCTTTATATATCGACTACGCAGTATACGTACAAGCAAAACGAAACGGCATGCGAGTGGGAGTACGAAGGACGGACGCGCAGAATTAAGACAACACACTGAAACGTGAGGTTTATTGAAAAAAAAATATCGCAAATGATCCTTGGCAATCAGCATAGTGCGACATCGGACAGTTGAAAATAATCATAAATAAAAAGAAAAGAAATATAAAGGAATATGCGTTACTGTGGAGCGTACATAAAACCAATCTGTTTCTTGCGTGCCGTGGCGTCACGCACTTCGTCACTATCATGACTAGTGTCAAAACTCGTCAAATTTTCCGCTTTCCTAAAATGTGACTACCACGACTGAATACAGAAGATAGGACTGGAGGAGTAGGCATAAAATTTATTCGGGGGGTGGGGCGAAGAGGGCAGGCAGATGGGGTGGAGCGTGCATCCTTTTTCTGTGCTATATGCCATGGCAAAAAGATTGCGTTGAAAGGGAAGGGGGGGGGGGGGGGGGGTATGGGCCTAATGTGTCACCATCTGGCTACACGCCACTGAATACGGCACGAGTATGTGCAATCTAGCCGTGTTCACGCGTATGCAGGTTCTACGGCGGCTACGATCAGCTGCAGGCCGGCCACACGGGTCGGGCGTTGCAGGATCTGACCGGCGGCGTAGCGCAGACCTTCCGCATGGCGCACGTGGACCCACCGATGGCCTTCTCAATGGTGTCCAGTGCCGTACCTCGCTCCACACTCATGGCCGCCTGCATAATACCGGTGAGAAAATCAAATTTACATTATTTACTGCGGTCACTTGGTAATAGCCGCGGGGAAAATAAAGTCTGCGTGATGACCTTATTTTGCGCAACCACAGTCGGCTACTGCGTAAGAAAAATAATTAAAAAAAGTACTGCAGTGCACAATCGGCAATATGAAAACATATTTTGGAATTTTAGAGGCTCACGTGGCCGTGTTTAATTACGGGCCTCTAGCACGTTCTGCAGTGCAGGCATGCTTGAAATATACTTTTCCGTATCCTCAGTGAGGCTACACAACGATATCTTGCCGTCATATGTAGTGAATAAGGTGAAGTATAACGGCATCATTGACCTTAATTTGCTGCACGACATGCATATTCGTTCTCAAATCGCCGATCGTGGCTGTCATTTGATACCTATTTGCGCTATTCACGCGCGACGACTGTAGGGAAGGGCTCAAGCTATATCGGTAATCGCGAATAGTTTTAGAAGAAGGAACGACTGGCGGAATGTGGCATTTCGGTGAACATCACCAGGGTTTGCCCTTCAAGCGACGGTAACCTAACGCATTTCACTTTGATTTCTCTCTTTTTCACTCGCAGGACCATCACAAGGGCCCCGCACGACTAAATAACGGCCTATACACCCAGCATGCCTACAGCGTGACGGGTATAGCAAAGGTAAATATTGCCTGTTATTCGATGTCCTGTTTAATCGGCAGTGCGCGGCCTATTCATATTTTATTTCAGTGATGGTCACAGGAATTTCATGTTTTTTAGGAAAAGAAGCATTGCTTACGAGGTAAGAAAGAAAAATATACCCGCCTTAATTCTAACGCCGAAAGCCCGCGTGCATTACCACACTCTAGAGTAACTGAAACGTTATATGGCGTTACGCTGCAGATTACGAAAATGCAGCTCTAGTCCCGGTTGCGGCGTCCCCTTGAAAAAAAAAACGTGTTTGTCATCGGCTGCGCTGTATACGGAACAGTTATTTTTATATCTTACTCCTTTTCCATCTTTTCAACCATTTTTAATTTATTCCAGTGCAGACTAGACAATGAAAACTGTTCATTCTGGTTATTTTATCTTGCCTTTTATCTCTTATTTGCGTCTCTTTTTCACATCGTCAGCCTTGTTGGTTTTCGAATGGCTCTTGCCTTGCCTTCTTTTGTGCCCTGCAGCTGTGACAAGTTGTTAAAACAGATGTGCTTATATTCTAGGATTAACTTTTCAGCGATAAAGAACATCTTTAGGATACGTGCATGTTATTTGTGAGTTTCAATAGATTTATATTTCTGACAAAGCTACGACTAAGCAAAGCTAAGGTCACGGTAATCATTTTAAAAGCACATTTTTTTTTTCGTCGTGTGACAACACGCAGGTAAAATGACATTAGAGCCGCCTAATGCCATTCGTTGTAAATTACATTAGCTTTTCCGTTAGACAAGGGTATAACATTCATTCACAGCAGTGTACGCCCATGGATGGATGGATGGATGGATATGGCTGTACCCTTTAGATCGGGCGGTGGCTAGCGCCACCAAGCCGTAATACTTAATGAATCCAAAACTATATTTATTTTTTTCCTTAAAAAGTGAGTTTGAGGATTCGTACTTTGCAGTGAAGAGTTTAATTTTCACTCGTGCCTTGACTTTAGCCACCAATCAGATAACCTCCTTCTAGTTAAGTCTACTTGCTTAAAGTCTATTTTGCCCTCCCGGTCCCTAAACCCCAGTGCTTTGAAAAACTCTGCGCCATCATCCTGAACTATAGGGTGAAGCCCTTTACAGAACATTATCACGTGTTCGGCAGTTTCTTCTTCCTCTCCACACGCACTGCATACCGTTCTTAATCATGCCCATTCTCCACATGTCAGTCTCCGTTTCCTTCACTTTCTTCTTAACCGATAGTTCTTTTTGGTTTGACCACCTGCTGTTTTCTAAGTATTTACCAGTCAACTTCCTGGTTCGCTTCCTCCATTTTGTATCGACATTCTTCATGTACAAGTAGCTGAAAACCTTCCTAGCCCAACGCTCCTCCTTCATTTCTCTCAATCGCTTCTCAAATTTTATCTTGCTGCTAGCTTCTCTGCCCTCAAATGATGTCCATCTCATATCACCTTGTACTCCCTGATTTGGTGTATTCATGTGAGCTCCTAAAGCAAGCCTACCTATTCCACGTTGCTTAATTTCTAATCTTGCTTGAACTTCTGATCTCATGCACAAGACCGCATTGCCGAACGTCAGCCCAGGAACAATGACCCCTTTCCATATTCCTCTCACAACATCATACCTCTCACATCATCATACCATGAATGTTGTGCACTTGCGCCACCATGCGGTGGTGCTCGCAGGTGCGCGTCAAACAAGGAGAAGTGACGCTCATCCGGCTGCGCAACCCGTGGGGCCGTGGCGAGTGGAACGGGCCCTGGAGTGACCGCTCGTGGGAGTGGGACAGCCTCTCGGAGAGAGACCGGCAGCTTCTCGGACTGCGCCAGCCGCCCTCCGACGGAGAGTTCTGGTCAGTCACCTGAACAACGATCACTGAGAGAGTTCGCAACCGTTCACGCATGTTTGTCCCTCCAAACATCCCTTGTAGGCCGACTTTCGACGTCTATAGAAACTATTTTCAACCCTTCAAGTACGCCAAATTCTGATTCCGCTCTCGTCGTGGCACCTTATAACCCCAGCAGGATAATTATAGCTGTGAAAGTTGGTACGTATCTCTTTAAAAGTTAATGTAGATGATGATGTTGTTGATCTTGATGATATGTGTTATTTAACGTCCCAAAACCACCATATTATTATGAGAGATGTCGTAGTAGAGGGCTCCGAAAATTTCGACCACCTGGGGTTCTTCAACGTGCACCGAAATCTGAGCACAGAGGCCTACAGAATTTTCGCCTCCATCAATAATGCCGCCGCCGCAGCTGGGTTTCGATCCCGCGACTTGCGGGCTAAGTACCTTAGTCACAAGACAACCGCAGCGGGGCAAAGTTAACGTGGATGATAAGGAACAGTAAAACAAGAAGACAAGCGCTGAGCAGGCAAGACAGTCATCAGGCTATAAAATATCCTGGTTTCGCTGCTTTAATTATATTTCCAGAGCCCTCCACTACGGCGTCCCTCATAATCATATGGGGGTTGGGGACGTTAAACCTCACATATCAATCAATCAATCAATCAATCAATCAATCAATCAATCAATCGCTGCTTCAATTCATGTAACTTGGTGCAAAGGTCACCTTGGTACCACGTGCTACCTTGCTTACACGCTTCTTAAATATACACAAGGCAAATCCCAAACAGTACTGAATAACAGATGATGGTTGCTTTTGTTTAGGTGCACGTTGTTCATGCCATACCGCAGGCGTGGCCTATTACGGTCGTTCATAACGCACTATATCAGGGTCAATGCCTGTAACGAGATTTTCTCATTTCCTTTTCCTTCGGTAGCCTAGTTCGTTAAACCATTTCCCTGAACAACCAGTTTTCTGCAGTTTTGTTCCGAAATTTTCTTGCCTTTTATTTTCTTTCACAAATCGTCCCATCAACAGACGGACTAGAAAAGAAAGGGTACCTGCGACCTATCAAAAATAAACTAAGAGCAGACAATCATTTGTGTTGGGATTAGGCATGGAGCTTGCGTAGGATATTTACTGAAGCCTGTTAAGGGTAAGTAGCAGCGTAATCCCCTTTATCTTCGGAGACATTGACGACACAAAGAAAGTATATCCAACCCTTTCCGTTTGTATACGACCGCTTTATTGAATATGTATAGTTTTTTTACGTAGTTTCTGGCCTGTTGCGGGACATTTGTGATTCAGCGGTCACCCGCAGGTATTAGGGCTCGAAATTGTAGCCGCAGTCGCAAAAGCCGCGCGCATACTGCTCGGCTTTAAGAATCAGGAGCTTGAAGTGTGGTGCCGCCGGCGTGCTGCACTGTGCACATAAAAAGTACGTGTGTTAACGGCCACTCACCTTTGCAGGATGTCCTTCGAGGACTTCACGCTGAACTTTACGCATCTCGACCTTGTGCATATCGGGCCGGACGACTGGATGCAGGAGTCGGCGCTTCACAGCAAGAAGCCCTGGCGCGCCGTGCTGGCCAGGCGTCGCTGGAGGGCCGGGTACAACGCCGGTGGAGGACCGAACCACCCGGGTCAGCAGCGGCTCTTTTTTTCATGAGCTGTAGCCTTATGCAAATGCAATGCGCGTTCGGGTTCATGTCACATTAGGTAGTAGGGCTTTGTTTTTTCTGCCATTGTGTTATGATGCATGGGGATAACAGCTGCGCAATGGACAATGCGTCGTACTTAAAATGCAAAGCTCCCCGCACTTAAGGCCAGTGATATGTGCCAATTCTTTTGTTTTTGTTTTGAGAAACGCAATAGAGTTGGGAATGATTGCTCGCATCAAAAGAAAGATAAAATGAAATAAAATGATAGGATCAAGTTCCGAATAGGTTTCAACAATGAGAACTGCAAAGTGCAAAGGGGTTCCTTTTTCTGACCAAAAACACAAGACCGAGAGAGAGAGAGAGAGAGAGAGAGAGAGAAGTAGAAAGAGTGTCGTGGTTGGTTTACTTCATAAGTATGGTGTTGATTCTGTCGAAGGTTAAAACGTAATCTATGCTACCTTACTTGCTTCTGCTTAACCTATTTTAGATCTCTCGGTCCCTGCAATAGACAGCATACGTGTTTTAAAAGCAATTATTTAAATATTGCGCATTGCACTGCGTTCGTGCCCTCCACAGCAAGGCGTATTGTTATAGACAGCTTACGTGATAAAGTGATAAATGTTATATATTTGCTGTGTAATGCCCCGCAAGACATCCTTGAGGTACGCAATGAATGGATGAATCAATCAATCAATCAATCAATCAATCCATCAATCAATGATTGAGTGAACGAACTTGCTATCAAACATATATTCCCAAATCGCACTTTTGCTTCTTGTTTCGTGAATGACTTTCACTGTTCTATAGTATACGAACGATTTCCCCTGTTTCGGCTGGAGATTTTACGTGGGCACCGACTGTAAAAGCTATGGTGTGCCCTTTAGAATCGCAAGACTGCACGCAGCTCCCGCGCCGCACCCTTGCGAGACCATTCGCACTCAAAGCAGATGCTTTCTTAACATTTCCATTGCGAAACTGTGAAATATTCTTGTGAGCATGTGCCGCGTGAAAGGGCAGTGGTATTGTCAGTCAGTCAACCAAACCTACTCCGCTACCGAAATCACCATATTAGAAGGCAACCAGGAAACACACTGGGACAGTGCGTGGTGTGCTAGCCTTTATCAATTCAATTTTGCTGCTTTCAAAATGACGGCTCAAATAATGTTACACGTCCGAGTTATTAGTTAACGACGCAAAAAGCAATATGCAGTCGCGCGTATATGTAACATTTTAGAGTTCCACTCTGAATTTCTGCACTTTATGCAATACATTCCCCTCCCCCGAATCTTTCATTCTCCTCCCACATCACGTTTTATTTCACTTATTCCTACAGAAACCACGGGATGCAACCCGCAGTTTCACGTGCAGATTCCAAAGACAAACTTAAGTAAATGCCACATGGTGGTGTCCGTGACGCAGCAGTACGTCACAGATGTCCTGCGAGATTCTGGAAAGAAGCCCACGTTGCACCCTGTCGGTTTCGCCATATACGAGGTGAGTGCCGCTTCCTTGCCACATCTCGTCATCGCGGTATACGTCGGAGTGTGCGAATGCTATTTTTACCTTCGTTGGTGCTGTTTTTTTCGTGATTTTCGCCGGCGATATGCCGCTTTGTAGCTAGTATGACGACTATGTTCTTTGCGAATTGAAGAGCATCGACAACATGCGAAATGGCGCTAGGGCGCGACGTCTCTAGAGGACGTGTCGCCAGTCAAATTGAGCACTTAGTGTCCGGACAAAAAAAAAGAACAAAACACAGCATTTCCACCGAGTGAATGATGATGAGTGGGGCAAAGATCCGTCGGTCCATCCATTCGTCCGTGCATGCGTCTATGCGTTCGATCACGTCTGAGAATGCAGACGCCGCGCGGGTAACACTGACGAGACGCGAGCCAAGGAAGCCTAGCGCAACCGTCTTCAATGCGCCCGCCGCTCTGCTCTGTCCATGGCCTTCCACTGATCCGCCACGCAGTTACTGTGTACTAGAAGGGACACTTCCAGTACACTCGAAGGCAGTGCTGCCAACCTGCGGAGCCACTTTTTCCCTCTATGGAGTGAAAAAATTATCTAGGTTTACCTAGATTTTCATTAAGAGTGGTTTTTTTGACGACTGTTGTGTTTGTGCTGTGTAAAACGATTTCAAAGCTCACTTTTATGATATAATGGTGCATTCGTTTGAAAATAATCACTAAAATCACCGCGCCGAAGGTGAAAAGAATGTCGCAGAACAAATTGAAAAGCTTTAAATAACGTTTTATTCCATGAAATTACAAAAGTAAGCGGTCATCACATTACGAGGGAGGGGGGGCATGTCGTATCACAGTATTTTATATAAATCACCTAGAAAGAAGCAATATATAGGCCGAAGAAGGGGTAAACTATGAAAATAATGTTTAGGAACACTGCTAGCTGTTTAATGCAAAACACGGAAATCTTACACTACGATACAGTGCACTTGTAATACCATGCAAGTTACAAATAATAACAACAACAATAATAATAATAATAATAATAATAATAATAATATTATTATTATTATTATTATTATTATTATTATTATTATTATTATTATTATTATTATTATTATTATTATTATTATTATTATTATTATTATTATTATCATTATTATTATTATTATTATTATTATTATTATTATTATTATTATTATTATTATTATTATTATTATTATTATTATTATTATTATTATTATTATTATTATTATTATTATTATAACCAGAACGAGCATATAGCGCGCAATATGTGAAATATTACGACGAGCAAGCGAGCAAGCTTAAAAAATTCGATTCTGTTATTTTGTAACTCTCGTGCAGAAAATGCTTGGTGGTGTTTATATAAAACATGAAATGGTGCACCCTTACATAACCCATAAACAATATCCTGAAAAACATACTCTCGAGCTTTGTCTTGATATCTGATACAGGTTATTGTGACGAAAAATAGTTTAACCATGAAAGCATATTATATGCCAGTTGGTAGTTCATCCCTCGCAACCTGCTGAATGGTTACGAAAAGATATGTTTATTACAAATGGCGACTGCCATATATTCGTGTCAAATATATCCTTGCAGTGTTCCACCACCCACTTTTTTCAACCTTTTTTCAGCTGTGCAAATAACCGCATATACATGCAGCCTTTTCCCAGAAACCTTGGCGACCTTGGCGGAGCCCCATGGCTCCACGGGGCAGCTCCTTAGCAACATGACAGCGTTTGCAATAAAGAGAACCTGATAAAGAAAAACAACAAACCAAATAAATAACGTTGCGGGTTAAATGTGAGAAAATGTAAGGTTGGTGTAAAGGAAAACATGTACTTGGTGGGCTCGAGAGAAAGAACTTTTTCTTTGGTTCGAACCGGGAATCAGGCAATCGACGTCAAACACCGACGGCAAAGAATGAACCGCAATGAAGTGGAGGAGAGAAGAGCGCTGACACAGCGTTCGGGGCGGAGACCAGCCCGTCTTTGCACCCTTCAACCGCTACTGGGCATGGCACAGAGATTTCGGATGAGTGTAGAAAGGGTGTACAAGAAAAAAGCATGAAAAAAAGCAAAGAAGGAACATAAACGAGGTTGTGGGCAGGAGGTCCGTTGATCTGCTTGCTTCACGTGGAAGTAAAAAGTTTCCCTAGATGTTGACAAATTTTTCTTTCTCCCTGAGTACAACGAAGATTTCCTAGATCTAAGGAAATTTTCCTCAAGTTGGAAGCACTGCCGCGACGTATGGCGACCATGGAGAAGACAGAGAGAAGCACTCGTTGGCAAAGCGTGCGCAGCACATAATCCGATAGTAGCGGCATTTCGGAGAGTAGTGGCATAGTAACGTCATTTAGTAAACGAGACGAGAAATGGTCGTCCTTTTTTTACTTCTTTTTTTTTCTGGCCTCTTCTTCTCTCGGTTACGCGCGACTAGCCACAAGGTTAGACTATAAGGAGCTTCGCCCCTAAAAAATAGGCGATTTGGTTCATCATTTGAATAAAAAAATGTCAATCTGTGAACGAAGAAAGGCTCGAATACAGTACGTCAGCTATGGTTTCATATATCTAACGCGGCACTTCGTCGGTTTGTGTTAGCGTATCCTTTGGCAACGAAAGCGTTTCCTCTCCGTCTCATCGCCGAAGCACCATTCCAAGTCGCGTGATTTCACGCTGGCGCGAGTGAACCCATTTTGAACAGATGGCGTGCGCAACCTTGAACGCCGCGTCGTAAAAGGTGTCGCGTATAATACGATACACGTATAGGCACACGGGAGGGCTGTCTTTATACCCACAGAGACAGGGGAAAAAGCGATTTGCGTGTCATAGTCGCGTGCAGCACCACGTTTCCGTGGAGTCATTCCTGTTTTATTTTGTTTTTGAAAGGCGTTTTTTAAAGTGTTTCGGAAGCGACCGCACACAGAGAGGTTCGGATGCCCTCGGCATGCGGTCACGCGCGGGTGACTTAAGCGCTTCTGCGGGTCACCTGTCCGCGAGCACGCCACCTGTCTCGTTATTATACACGCAAAGAGCTTCCGGAGTGGGGCCACCTCAGGCCATTTCGTTTTGGAGTTATAAACGAGCGCTTTACATTCGGCCAGCTTTAGGAAGAGAAAAAAAAAAGGCCACTTTACAGAATGCCAGCTTCTTTAATGTTTTGCGAGAAAATGAGGCAGCCGAGTGGCAAAATAAATGAAAGGGGCAGATTGACACAGCAATAATTGTACATTGCACTACCCTATAACTTATTGGCATCGTAAAACATTTACGATAAAACTTTTATTTCGAGGTATAGTGAGATTGTTCTGAGAACTTTTGTAAACCGTGGTACAGCATAAAAAAAGAGAAAAAGAGAAATGATGAGTAAAGGAATGCGCACAATCACTCGCAGCCTTCATGTGACGAAGTTGTGCACGGGGTACATGGGCAAGTCGTCCACGGCGAAGTGCTGTCCAAAATAATTAGCTTCTTTCTTCTGTGATTGGAAGGATAGCTTGTTACGTAGGTGTCCCTCAGTCTCGGCAGCATTTTATGTCGAGAATAAGGAGGGATCTTCGTTGTGCAATGTGTAGCGCTTGCTGTAGAGCTTTTTAAAGATAACCTTTCGGTGAAATTGGCATGATACTTCAAGTGTGTGTTTTTTTACATTCAGCGTGTTCAACCAGAACAAGAGTGTACATCTGTTCACGAGCAATTTTATTTATTTTCGCAATACTGAACCAGTGCTCACGACCATTTGGTGTCCTACACATGTGTTGAGTGGCAAGAAAATGACAATTCGCGAATGAGTGAGCGAGCTCTGCGTCAAGTTTCCAAAAACTGCGCTAGTTTTTAATGTCGCGTTGAACATTATTTCAAAAATGCGACTCTTTTATTGAGGTTAAACAAGGTCGCGATATGACTGAAGGTCGGTTTTTAGAAATTCCAACTAGAATTTTCTGCTTAGTTACGAACTAAAGCTTATGTGTGAACCCATGAGAAAGATACAGAGGGGGAGATCAAGGGCACATAAAAATTATGAATTATTTGGCCAGCTGCTCCAGAGCTCTATGTAAATGCCACTGCCAACCACACCCGTATAGACAGAAATTACTTACACTGAAATATTTAGTAGAATAATACTTCACCTAATCATGATGCGGGACATATAAATAACGAACCCGGCAGACCAATAATAAAATGCACTTATGATAGCGAAGTTTTGTGAAGGCGGCGCCACAATTTTTCTCGCTTGTAAAGAGATGTTATGTTCCAATTATATGTGGGATTTAACGTCTCAAAACCACCATATGATTATGAAAGACGCCGTAGTAGAGGGCTCTGAAAGTTTCGACCACCTGGCGTTCATTAACGTGCACCCAAATCTGAGCACACCGGCCTACAACATTTTCGCTTCCATCGAAAATGCAGCCGCCGAAACCAGGATTTGATCCTACGACCTTCGGGTCAGCAGCCGAGTACCTTAGCCACTAGACTACCGTGGCCGTGTGGGGGGGGGGGGGGGGGAGGGTTGAAGTGTTTTTTTTCTTTTTTTGCCCGGGCAGTCCTTGTGTGCTCGCAGCTGGTATTCGCTCGTGATCTGATGTTGTGTCAGCAAAATCTATTTGCCCTGACAGGGGGTACTAATAACTGAGGTGAAGATTATGGGGTCAAGATCAAAGTTATGCTTGCTCTAAGAGCGAATGTGAGACTAAAGAAGATCAGGGACCAAATTAATCAAACTACTTTTTCGAAGGTACTCTTTCCGACGAATTAACCGTATTATGAATTGTGTAGCATATTCAGTGTCATGGCTGCCTGAAAATGTCTTTCACAAAAAATTTCAGTGGAAGAAATTCTTGTGAATTCGAGCTGTTAGGCTGCGTTCACAAAGTTTTTCTATGGTAAGGAGAGTTTGCCATAGAACTATTGCCTTCGTGAATAACATGTCTACCCTCCGGATTGGCTGGACTGGAGGCGCAAATGAACGTCCTCTAGTGGCTAAAGCACAGCTTCCTGTCGTGTCTGACGCCGTGACTCTTGTGAAAATCAATAATGGTCGATCCAAGCATGCCGCGATGTCCCTGGTGGGCAGCCAGACGCCAGAAGTGGTTCCGTACATGCAGAAGGTCACACATACCCTCGAAAGGGTGGCTATATAGTCACTTCAACATGCCGTTGGTTTTCTCGGTCAAGAAGATGCTCGCTCAGCTAACGCATGACCTGAGAAAAAAAGAGGGGGGTGGGGCGTCCTAAAGAGAACCATAAAAGCATTTTGTTCAGTGTGCCAACAGTGTCGTGTATGAGATTTCACTGTCCTGCGCAAAGTATACATGACCAGACGGGGCGCTGCCGCAATGACCGACTCACGGAACAGAAAATATATCTGACCAATAAGGGGACGAATAATCTTGTTGACTACTGCATGGCGTGCTAAAACTAAGCCACGTATCTCCGGGGCACAAAAATCTTCGGTAGAAGTATATGCGAAAAATTGCTTGTGAAACATTAGAAGCGGTTTTTTTTTTTAAATCTGAGAACCAGCTGAGAAGTGTGTAAGCGGCACTTACATTGCACTGCAAAATGCTGAAATGCAATTCGTTTCCTGCCCTGATTGATATATCTTTAAATTTGTATGGGTCGTTGGGACAGCGCGCCTGCGCAGTTTGCTGGTATATAAAAGCTGCGGATCTGCCTTCGATAAAATCATTTCTTAGTTTGCTCATTGCTCGTCTCTTACTTTCTGTTGTCATGCCCTGTTGCGCTAATGACGATGATTGCTTTGTCTATACAGCAACTCTTTCAAAGTATATTTCTTGTTGATTTTTGCAGCCCACTTAAACACCCTAGTATAGAGCTCAGTTGCTGCATAATATGAAGTATGATGTGCTGGCAGTGTTCCAATACGACTACACGAAGACGTCATACTTGAAAACCTTTGTGGTGCTTATCTTGCTTTATATAGGAAAGCGCGAAATTACGAGCCGGTGTAAAGTGTTTGCCTGGTTTGCGAATATTGCTTGTGGAACTGAGTGTTTTGGGACACATTCTTCATATAGCAAACATCCTAATATAACTGTCAATTTTAGAGTTGCCTATGTTCGTCATTGTAACTTTTTACTCTGGCATAGTTTGAATTCAAGCCTCTAGGTAATGTTAGTGCACCATATTCTTCCGCATAATACGTTATTTTAGACATTGTTTCAATGTGTGGTGCACCTAACTCCGAACGCAACAAAAAGTCACCCGAGGTCAGTAAAGCCCTTCGAGTGAGGTACAGCCCTTTTTTATCCATGGTCACTTCTGATTTATTCCGACAAAAACGGCGACAAATAGGTTGGGTTAGTTTTAAGCGCGATTTAGAAGCCACCTTGTGTTTTGTGGTAGTGTCGCCAGTTAAACACCCCAAGCCACTCTCAAAAGGCGAGAAGGAGCTTAATAGCAACGGCGCAACAGCATTGTTTCAGAACAGGCAGAGCTGAAAAGAATCGCCATCTCTTCGCTATAGACGTCATTTTTTCACGGTCTCATTACCGCTTTGAAATGTATAAAAGTCCAGTAGTTGAGATGTCCCGACGCAGTACTTTGAAAACAAAGGAGCATGCTCTGCTAGCGACGTCCTTTCCTGATCTGTTTTTTTTTTTTCTTTTGGTCGTGACGGCCGCATCTAAATGTACATATGCGCGCTTGCCCCGCAGATCCCGGCGAACCTGACGCGGCTGACGACGCAATTCGTGGCCACGCACCGGCCCTTGGACGTCACGGTGCACACGACGACTCGAGAGACGGTCACCTTCTTCACGCTGCCCGCTGGCGACTACATCGTGCTACCCTGCACCAGCGCGCCCAACTGCGAGACGCGTTTCCTGCTGCGCATCTTCACCGACGAGCACAGCAACGTGTGGTACGTCATCTCTGCAGGGAGAGCCATTCTATCTGGGGCGTCGTACACGTGGTGCCGTGGCTGTACGTAATGTGTTTCGCGCGACCCACGCGGACTGTGCGCGCGTGCTAAGGTCGTTACGGCAGCGTATACGCGTAGACGCGGTAATGTTCTCGGATCGCCGGCCGCGAGCTCAGCGTACCAAAGCAGAGACTTCCCGTTGCATCCACTGGGAGAAGCATTCCTTGACCGGCGTCCGCGCCGTTACGACGCTTTGTCGCTGCAGGACGAGTCAAACGGAATGCCGGGTTGTCGACGGATGTAGCCCACTTTTTCGTACACGACGAGCGTGACTGTTCGTAATTCGACAATTTTGTTATGATGCGGTAGACGTGTTATAGCCTGTTGCGGAGAACGTTTGTGCCTATTGAGCCATGTTGACCGAAGATACCGTTGTTATAGAAAGCCTGGAAAACCGCATCAGTTGGAAAAGCGTGGCCTTGACGCAATGGTTACGGCAACAAGAAATGTGTACGTGCTTTCTGGCTGATCGTAAACGGGGAGCACTGCAATGCACGGGGACTTAACTTACTGTACGCCAAGCGTACATAATAGCTTGCTCTGGGGCACCGGGTCACATAGAGTACACATGGCTGCTTGCAGCCCGCATGAGCTGTGGCACATGCTATACAATAATTGACTTATATTTTAGGTCAGCTGTGCTTGGGAGAGATCAGACTCCTTGAAAGTTGCACTAAAAGAGCTGTCTTGCAGAGTCATAGCCAGAAACATTTTTTTCCGAAGGCATTTAACCAAACTTCATGCATCTATGTTCTTGCGTGTGTTTACGCGTGCATCATATATAGGTCTGCCAACCCACTTTATGAATCGACTCACTGGGATTCGTATGAAGCCAAGAGCCTGAGTCTGAGCGAGTCCTTGTGAGAAGCATTTAGGTAAGCTGGAGTCCGACTGAGTCTGGTCTAGCAAAATATAGGTGAGTTGGAGTCCGAGTAGGCTCTAAACGCCACACACATATTTCTTGAATGAGCCTGAGTGAGCTGCTCTTTTTATGGCTGACATATGATCCTATAAGCATTACTATTCGTTTTATATCGGCTTACATTTTTACTCAAGTCTATTTACACATATCTCACTGTTTCAGCGTGATGTGCGGCCACAATATTTATTTATAAGAGGCGTCAATCAGGGGGGGGGGGGGTGGAGGGGGTGCCAAAGTTTGCCACCCCAAACTCTTCACTGAACGTTCTTGATAGAAATATCTTGTGTGAGTCACTCATTTTCATATTGAATATCTTACTAAATTTAAACTACTAATAACTCGTATTTAAAGCTACAATATCAAAAGGTGTATCGTAGTGTAGCGATTACGTGAGATATTGGCGTTAAACATCGGAAAAGGTAACTTTACGCCAGTGGATTAGTGTTGCGGGATAGGCACTTCCGTTTCATTCCTATTCCATTCTGGGGAATCAGGACTTGCCGAAATTTCATTCCTTTTGATTCATTGCATTAAAAAAAACTTAGCCCTCTCCCGCTACGGGAATAGACGTACAGTTCAACTTCATTCTTACAATTATTCATGTAGGAGATGCATCTTGATAATGTTTGAGCTAATAATGAACGCCCCCATAAAGCTTGTGTCACGAGATGCATTTAGAACTGCAAAAGTACGCAAAACATGTTACCAAGGCCGAGGGATAGCAGCTCAGTGGTATATACCATGCAGTAAAACCATTCTACTGATTCTCAAAGGCGCAGTTCTCCTGCTACATATGGTATTTGCATAGTGAGTACGTTTGAACGAATGTGATGCTTTAATAATGTTTAAGTATGCATGTGTCAATGCTAAAATGACGACATAGCGTATATTTATGCTGACGAAAGTAGACTAAGCTGTTTTGTCACGTGTATGGAGTGGCCGGGAATATAAAGAAACCTAAGATTTGCTAAACTTTTGTTACTGAGCTACCAAACCCACTTGATCTGCTAGTATTAGTTGAAACAGTGCAATGCCGCTGGGGCGCCTTGTGCCTTCGTATCGAATACGGAACACTGAGCCACACTGCGCGTCAGCACTCACGCATGCTAAGCGCGCCTCATAAGCATAGGCGGGCGTAGGAGAACTTTCTGTGTTCGCCTGTGCACAGCTATGCAATGTATTGCTTGTCGTGAAGGGTATTTGCGTGTGTCAAGTAGTAAACTGCTCGTGAGATGAAGATCAGACAGTGCATAGAGTATTCGCCACTGTCCTGAGGGGTATCAATGTGAACCAACTTGCAGGGATAGTTCATTTCCATTTTCAGCATATGTCAATATAATGCATTTGTTTGTACACTAATTTATGCCTCCATTTCTCTTTTAATTTTGCCATATTGTTCCCACTTTTACGCCACGCCAATTTTTTGGCCAGCTAAAAGCGGACTTAGAGATTGCGTTGTGGCCTTCAACTTTGATGGAGCATGTGCTCAGGCCTACATGACTAATTTAAATGCGATATTACAGAGAAGGTATTAAGGATGTAGCAAAATGCGTTCCTCCCAAATGTGCTACTTCTTTGGTGATGCGAACACGGATATATGCCGAGTCAAGGGAACCGAGCGAAATCGCAAAAAAGAATTTAAAAAATAATTATAATGAAATGATCTCACCCGGAGCAGTGGGAATGCGGGATGACTGTCTCTCCGCTCGAGATCCAGTAATGCCTGATCTTCCGAACACGTTCGGCAATTGGTCACTGATTCTCTGGTCACCAAGCTTAATCACAAAAGAAAAAAAATGCTTGAGCGTTCTCGTGATTTTTAAGGGCTGCAATAAAAGTCGATAGCCAGACAAGGTGCAGAAAGAGGCGTTCTTTTTGTTTTATTTATAAAAATATTGCCACGAAATGTTACAAGCTAAATACAGACTTCGCCGTTTAGTTTTTAAAACCAGAATTGTGAATGACGGCTTTTTGAATGGCTGGTTATGAAAAATTGAGATAAAACAATTGCCTTTTATGTATATAAGTGCGGCGCTTCAAAGAAATTAGCTGCAAGAACGTGGATCACGGGACGCAAGAGCCTGTGTTGTAGTGCGTTATGGTAGTGCTTCTCTAGCCGCCAACAGGTGCGGTAGCGGTGGCTTTCCCCCTGGGTCTTTCTCGGCCCTAGAACAAAGCAACCATAGAATTTCTTCGGTGGAATCTTAGCGTCAGGATTCAGAGAATTGCTGCAGTGGCCGTGATTATGTGGGCTTTGCTGCTTTTGGTGATTTCCCGAACCGAAGCTTTCAAAAGTTTATTCTCTGTCTGTCTGTATGGAGGGGGAGGGCATACAGTTCATCGTGTACGACTGTGTGTTACCCTGACCTACAGACCTTTGCCGACACAGTTTCGGGCGGAAGCGTCTATGTGTCAAGACAGGGGCGACTGTATTGCCAAGGGTGGAAGGGGGGAGTATGAGGTGAGAGGCTGTGCAATCAGGTATAGGAAAGCTTGCACCGGACGAAAGCATTGTGCCAGTGTTAATACGCATCACAACTTGGAGAAGCGTTGTTTCGAACATGCGTGCGAATCGCTGGCGGTGACATAGTGCAACGAAGTTAAGGGTGGGGAGACAGCAGGTGGTTGAGGTGCCGCCGAGGGAAAAAAAGATCACAAGGCGTGAAGGGGAGGGGAGGGAGGGATGTTGCTGCTGTAGTTCCGCTCAACCGCGCTTACGCGGAGAATAGAGACAGACTTTGGAGAAACACAGTCAATATAAGGACAAAGTTGTATTAGAGGCGTTGCTTTTAGATCTGCTTGTAATCAGCCGAGTTATTTTTAAAATGCTGCTTCGTTGTTAAATTATAAGCTCAAATTTACTAGTGTTTGAAGTTTGAAAAACACCACGTGGACGAAAACATGTTCTATTTCCGGAAAAAAAAGACTGTTCCCATTCTTTTCCGGACAAAAGGTACTTAATTTCATTCCCATTCTATTCCGGGGTCGCGAAAGTGTGGAATTATCTCGGAATCATTCCAATTGCAGAGTGGCAACTCCACAACATTGCAGTGGGTTCATGAGTCGACTCACTCATGCTCACTCAGGCTCAGTCCAAGCAGTGAGTTTGAGTTTGAGTGGGTCCGGCAGAGCAATATGTTTGTGAGTCTGAAAGAACCGAGTTGAGAACAAGTTTAGTTAGCTTAAATCCGAGTGGGTTCTGTTGAGCAAAAATTTCGATGTGTATGAGTCCAAGTGAGCTCTGAGAGCAAAATTGCTTGAGTGAGAATGAGTGAGTTCCAATTCTTTTGGCGAGATATCGTGTGCATGCATATAATGACACACAATTTTCAGGGTGGGGGGAAAGGAATAGGTTCAATTTCTCCTAACTCTCCTGGCTACGCCAGTGTTACCTTGGTTGGGGGCTTTGGTTACATAAAAAGTGAAATGTGAGAGGTTTGTGTGCGTGAGACGCATGGACGGGTATATACCTCAAGCAGAACGCCTGTTACTGCCTCACCATCGGCGTCATGTTGATGGCCGTTCGTTCAGTATGGCGACGAGAAAACAGTCACGCTATTCTAGTTCGCCGTCTTAATAGTTGGCCATCTATACCTTTCCTAGCACTTGTGCTCTAAGGCATTTTAATTTCGATTTTCTGACCAGAACTGATTGGAATTATTGGCTACGAATAATTAGTAGCGCCAAATATTTGCAAGTCTCGCACCGGTTTTTAACTTTATAGACGTTTACTGAGTGCCCCAGTAAAATTTCTGTTAGGACCATTAAGATTAAACGTGTTTTTTGTTTAAGTTTGAATATCATTAAAGTGGTCCTACTTGGAGTCATTCAAAAATGTCCCGGTGGTTTTGGCAGTCCTTCAGATATCGCGACCATGTTCTCATACATTTTTTTATAATTAAACTGAGTGAATTTGTGGAAACACCCCATTTGTTACATATGAGATTGTGCGCGTCGGCTGTGGTGGGGCTTATTAAGCACTCTCTCACACTGAATGACGCACTTCGTTCCCGTAGGAATGAGTCCCACGTCCACATTTTTCTTGTTTTTGTTTGATTTGTACTGTGACAGAAGTTGAGCACCCGAAGTTTGGTTGGCTGCGCACGATATGTCTCCATCCTACCTTATACGTCATTTTCGTAGCTCAACTTGATGGCTAAATTATAACTGGGGATTAAAATTATGCCCTTTCGGTGATGTTCAGTCTAGGCGCACGTTAAGGAACCCCAGATGGAGCCTTCCTTTATGACATTCCTCAAAATCATAGCACGGTTTGTGTTTTGCAAGAACCCAGTAATTATTATATATTAGCTCCGAGCTGATTCACTAACAATTGAGCTATCACAGCCTTTTTGTTGTTTTCAATTACAAGGTGGTACAACAAAGGTTTAAGATAATCTTGAGCAAATGCACCTTTTTGTGTGTATGTATACGCGTGCATTCGCTTGCCTGATTTTTACAACATAGTGCGAAAGTAATCAGCACACTCCCGAAGTAACGCTGAGGTATCATCTCTTGGTGCACGTGGTACTGCATTCATCGCCGACTCGAGCTCCTGCGCCAAAAATATTTGGGTTTTCAGCTCCGAAAACCACGATACGGCTGTGAGAGACGCCGTAGTAGAAGGGCATTTTGTACACCTGCAATTCTTTAACGTGCTCCCAAATCTAAGTACAGGTACCTCTAGCATTTCGCCTCCATCTACAGAGACGGCCGCCACACCCGTGATTCAATCCCGTGAACTTCGGGTCGGCACTCAAGCACCAAAAAAGACGAAGTCATGGGGGCTATTTTAGGAGGACATAGGGAATTTTCGCCCGTATTTAAAAGGCCTCTGCAGGCAATACAGCAACACCCTGAAATGGCGTCATGCGCATTGCGAAATTCTTCAGGGCAAAGTAGTGTACACTGCAAAAGCGCCCTGCGGTCGTAGAAAACGAGCTCAAAAAACCAAAGCAAGAAGAGGTGTGTGTATATGTGTTCGTGCATCTATGTGTTTTTTAATCATTAGTGTATTTCCCACGCCGATGCTCACGCATTAGTAGGATTCACATACTTTACTTTTCACGTATTAGTATAATTCTTACGTATTTTAACTTTCCACCTTAATTTATATCGCAGGGAGGTCAACGATGACAACCTTATCTACCGCAACTTGAGTTTGACAAAGAATGGGACTACGGGTCATGTGAGTATTGTGTGAGAACTCTTACATTTTTAAATGCTTATGATAGGGATTAAAACTCCGGGTGTTAATTTATAACGTTCTTTCGAGATCAGTGATGTAGGTCCACACGCCAAATGTGCGCATGCTGTACAACATTGGCTTGCGTAGCATTGGGATTCTAACGTGTGATTTGATTAAAGCACGTCGTGCAAAAAACACAGCACAAGTAATAGCTGTGTGCAGGAACACTTTCACAGTAACGCCTCTTGAACTGGTTCCCAATACATTCATTGAGCTGGTGAAGTGGGCACACTGATGTGTTATACCCGAACATTCTTTGAAACGTTGCTGGGCTGGCTGAACGCACTGGCGGGGAAACAACTCAATTGCTAATGCCACGAAAACAACATGCAGTCGTGGAATCTGTGGAGGCCAGGAAAAGATTACAGTAGCTACCGCATAATGTTATTTGAAATATATATGTATTGTAGTACGTACGTGTACAGCCTAAATAAACGAATGTCAATATAAAGAAAAAATTGCAGCTTCAGTGACATAGCTGGGAGAATACAATGACAAGAACGTATAATGCACAAAGTAAGAACCTTGACACTATTATACAGAGCCGTATCACTTGTGAGGGATCGCACTATGCCCCGCAAGTCGTTTGCGCATCTCTATTTCACGGAAATCCGGCTTTGTATGCAACGTATACCAGTCAAAATCGAAGATAACTTTATGCGGTTACCTTGTCCCGGTATGTACCACTGACCGAATTGCGTATTCAGGTCAGAAATACGATCCGTATACTTTTCGAGACCCATGAATAGTGATGCTCATGGTCTCAGTGTAGATAACCGCGACTGCAGCGACCTTATTCGTTTATGTGCCGTCTTGTAATTTTGGCGCTGTTCTCATAGTTGCCCGTGCAGATACTGCACGGGCAACTATGAGAACAGCGCCAGTATCTTGGAACACTTCTTGCCAACCCCTGCTTGTTTTTTTTTTGGTCATGAAGAACCAAAAACTGTGACGTATACTTTCTTTTTCTTCAAGTTAGAAAAGTGTCACTGAGTTTCGGCAACAGCCTGCTGTGATTACCACCATAGTTAATTTTTAAGCCTGTATTTCTGTATTATTCCCGTATATGATGTATCTTGTTCTAAGTTGTAGTCACATTTTTGTGTTACGAAAGTGCACTACTGTCTGCACGTCATTTCTACTTTCAGTACTAGTACTTTTTTGTATAATATTTACCACACGCAAACAAGCATGTTGTGCGATGAATACATGTATGGGGCTATAGGCTTAGTCAGGTCACGATTCTTTCAACGCAACTTTTGCCACAAGCACTATGACAATCTTGCTTTGCTGCTCAAATGAACAAATAAATTAAGTCCTCATAACAGTCCCCTCTACAGCTTCAATGAAAATCCGCCTTTTAAAATATCATCACAAGGCAGGTAAATGAAACCTTGCTCCTCAAACAGCATCCAGAGACAAACCTACCACTAAATGTTAGAATAAGTTCCAAGCTGTATAATTCTATTGATACGATCCTCACAAATTGAAATACGCATCGCGAGGCGCAGAACTCAGTATTTGGAGCCAAATTCTTACTGAATTGTCTGATATAAGTTTTATTTTATGAGGGAACAGTTCCATGTCATAAATATTCACCCATATAATCTTGACGTCCTCTCATTTCCCATCATGTTTATTTTTTTTTTCGCAGCCGAAAGGACCTGCCATGTTTTCAAAGCTAGCGCACAAGGTACGTAGTATCGTTAGTTCAGAACATTGTTTATTTGTCTGCACTGAAACGCCTACTGTTTCGAAAGCATGTCTGACAGCTAGTTCAAACTGAACATGTATTTTATGTTTAATCTGTTGAGGCTTTCCCCTAAATAGGCGCAAAAACTTCAACAAAAAATCGGTCCATACTGTTCGGTTTTATGTGCGGCCTGTCCGCCTTTGCCTTAATGCAATTCCGACACAGTCGTTACTATGTACGATTTTTTAATTTCTTCCCATAATTTCTTTTTCTCCGCATTACTTGTAGCCGCAATATATAAGGCGTCTAAATACTACACTGGTGGTGAAGCAGAGATAATTTTTCATAATAGCTTCTTGAAAACTCATCATGTTTTCGTTCACTTGTCTAAAGAACAAGGAGGCTTCGTGTGTAATTGTGCAGGCGATCGCCCTCCGCCCCCTTCCCCTTAATTACTACGTTTTTTTTTCTTTTTCATTTAATCTTTTATGAAGTAACTGTCATATCCCACAACGTGGTTGTCTACTATTCCCAGTTATGTGGCGTTACACGAAATGAAACATGTCTGCGGTGATAAGATGCCGGAGAAAATGTTTCTTCGACGCGCACTGGACTGACGCTTCGTGTGATCTACCTATTGCAGCTACCATGCGAGCTTGACGCCTACATGCTGCTCAAGATTTTGCGAGCCATCTCCAGAAGTAAGTGACTCGAAGAACACACGACGCGGCGAATCGCACGTGCCGTTTGTTCACCTAATGCACCATCTTCATACCTCAACATAATGTGCCAACGAGTGTAATGACACCTAGCAGAAATATTATATTAGCAAACTTACACTGCAGTTTAAAAACAGCATTAATAACTTGACTGTTCGACAGCACCTTTTTTCTGTTGAACTTCTAGAATTTCCCTACTTTTCCGGGTCAATAACAGTTGAGTTTCAGCCAGTTTGAAAAAGAAAAATGCCTCGAATATAAATACTCTTTCCTCGGCCCTTCGTGAACCTATAGTCTAAATAGCTGCAGCTTTGGGATGTTAACGCTTCCACTTACTCCCGGGCTCAGAAGTAATGATTTATGTTTAGAAGGTGGTCCTCCAAACCAAATATTTTTTGTAATATGTTCGACTCTGTAGAGAGAGTTGTAAACGGTGCAGTGCAATACAGTTCTCATTGACTCTAGCATTGCAAATGGAAGCTCTTACAGAGATAGCTTACCATTTTTTCATCGCAGCTTCACAGGGGCAATAAAGAGGGACACTAAATTTTTCGCGTATTAGTAAAATTCAATTTCACAATCCTGAAAACACGTTTTTTAGCACGACACAATGCTTACGCAAGAAAACATGCGAAAAGAAAGTGTGAGTAGCGATGCCATCTTGAGATTCCCGAACCAAACACTATGGCGTAAGAAATTTCAAAGGTCTCTGCTGGGTCCTACTTATCTTCTAATCAATAAAAATGAAGTACGTAACCAAGTACGCTGTAATCTCGAAGTGCCATGGACTTAGCATATGAAGTTTCAGAAAATTTTACTGAGCCAACACCACGAAAATACCGAAGATGCATTTTGAAATTTCTTACGCCACGCACAGAGTTTTTGGCACGACATGTAAAAATCAAACTTCAACCTTAATTTTCTTTGCTAATATGAAGTCCATGATAGTGAAAAACGTGCCATTACAGTTCTCAGAGTGCAGTTTGCCTATCTAAACCAAGTCGTTGTTCTTCTTTAGTGGCCCTTTCTATGAATGCCTATATTTCGCATTTTTAATCGAAAGGGCGCAGTGGCTTTATGTGGGATAGTTGTTCTTATGCCACACTAGTCACCTTATTGGTGTTACAGCAATTATAGAATACAAAAAAGGACCTTCTGTACATCATTTTCTACTTTGCAGGTCATTTTTTTTAACTGGGTGCGCCTAAAAAGTGCAGCCATCACGCGATCCAACGACAACTAAACTGTTGTGATGTATTCTGATGCAAACGTATGTAATAGTTATGGTACTGTCAGCACAAATTTAAAAGCGAATGAGTCAAAATCAACTACAAGTTTCCCGCACTCACCGTAAACAATTGAATACCTCTTAGGGCTGTTTTGTATTCAAGTCGTAGTTTTCAGACTATCGTATGTTTAGAAAACGGCGACACATGTCACTATGAGGTAGCTGAACGAGAGAGGTCTTCTGAGTCACCTCTTTGAATTTATGTGCGTATGTAATAAACGTTCGTGTTTGAGTTTGTGCTCATGGTAGTATTTGTGTGTGCAATAATCTTTATGAAGGTCGCTGGACTTATCCCGCGCAGAAAACCTGTGCCTTTCAGATACGCAGCTTCTGCTGGAGAAGCCGACTCTGGAGCTGTGCCGACACCTCGTCATGCTGAAGGATGTATCCTTTTTCAAGATAGCCAAGCTAAGCTGTGAAGCGTTTGCAGCTAGTATATGGAAGGAAGTTAGCTATGATCTTAAGGAACACCATTATAGTGTTGCCTGTGACACCGCATGTTCAACCTATAGGGTGATAAATAGGATCCCAACGCTTAAGGACGACAAACACCGCAAGCTGAAGCTTTAGAGTGGCATCCAGATGGGGGCCACTTCCATAATTCAAATCTATGCTCACCCATAAACGTAGCCGAATCATATGTGACATTTTTTATAGGATCAAGTGCTTTGATTAAGAGAAAGTGAGTGAGAGAAACATAAGAAAAACAAAATGATTTCAGACAGTCATTGAGGCAGTAGTCGAGTGCCACAGTTTAAGTTCCCACTGGTGCATCAGTGTAATTTATAGGCGCCAGAAAACAATCATAAAAAAGAACCTCAGCCGCTGTATAAGGAACTTCAAACAGTAGTAAATACTAATACTTTTGCGCCTACTTCATCAACCTAGAGCTCCAGCCATGTTTCTGGGGCGTACCTGTTTGATTGCCTACGTCAGTGTGATCGGAGAAAAAGTTTGCCGCCTCGTTGCTGAGCCTTAATTGGACGTCAGCCCGTAATCAACGGCAAGATAAGTATCAAGGACGTACCCTTAATACTGGGCATGCTGCACTTTTGGCGGGTGCGTATAACGAGGCTATTTTTCATTAGCGATGCTTTGTATCTGGCGTCTGCCGCAGCGTCGACTCCGTCTCTCGTTGTTATCTTTCTGTGCAGAGCGTCTTCGTGAAGTTCGACCGGCCACACAAAGGGCGAACGAGCAGCTTCAACTTGAGGCCGCTTCTGTGGGAAGCAGGTGAGCGAATGCAGAGTGACACTTTATACCACAGTTTGCTTTTAGCCCCGATTGCCCCATAACCTCTTCGTCGGTAGAATTGTTGTTAATATATTATTAAACCGAAGCGAGTGCACCGAGGTCTTATGAATTTTTTTTTACTCGTAGCGCGAGGAAATGATAATGACACTTATGATATGGCAGAGAGTTTCACTTCATCCATCCTCAGTACGAATTTCTTGCCAAACTCATGGGCGTTTTCGCTATCAGACGTCGCAACTGGAAGGTATCTTTTTTTTTTCTATGAGCAATAATGGCGTAAAATTTTGGGGAGTTTCTGTGAATTCATGCTCTTCTACTACAAAAAGAAAAAGACAGAAAGTTGTAGAAATGCAGTTATCCAGAAATTCTTATTTTTAATAGTGAACTAGGACCACACTGTAACAGACAGCATGTAGGGCGTACTTGTTTTGTTTTTGCGTTTAATCGGTGTCACACTTTATGTTTTTTTTCTCGTTTTTTTTTTCTTTTCACGTTGCTCCCATGAAGTCCGCTATCTTCGATACCACAGTGAAGCCCTGGAAGCAAAACAAACCAAATAAACAGAAACGCGCATTGAATTTCACCAAAACTGCTATTCAAAAAGCAAACCTTCAGAAACCTTTACAGCAGCATAAATAACGCAGGGAAAAAAATAACAGTCGAACGAATTACACGTTCATTTAACCCATGACCTACGGCTACTCGCTGTAAAGTGATTGCAAGGCTTGTATGGTGTTCTTGGAAGCAACAAAAGACCGAATTAGTGGAAAAGTATAAACAAAGTTAAAAATGAGAAGTATATCTTTCGTCCACGATGTTGCTATTGCTTTATGGGACTTTTACTGTAAATTTAGCTTCATAGTGACATCCATGAGTGTGTTCCAATACACGCCGTAGACGGCTAAATAGGCAGCTAAATGGACGGCGGCCACCTTAAGTCCCATTCTAATTCTCACGTAGCCGGCAAGATAGACAGCTCCGAGAAGACCACATCGTAGACAAATACAATGCAGGCTACTTTGCTGTCTAAACGAGATGGCAATTCAGCGAATCGATCAGATAAATCGTATCTCGCCGGAATGGTCGTCTGCACACAAGCAGACGCTTATCCAGTAGCTCAATGTCAGAAGCGTTTAATATTTTAAATATTTCAATACGAAATAAGCCAGAAAATACAACTGTTACGTTTGTTTAACATTCTCTTCTCGACGTGAGGTGGCGCCTCGTTGCGTAAAAGCCGTCCAGACGTCTCCCATTTCTCGGACAGCATGGGCTCGATGCTGTCTTCTAAGCTGTCTGCGTATACTGTCTACGTGGTGTCGAAAAATCGGAACACGGCCCTTATCATCAATGAAACCATAAAAGAGAAAAAAAAGCAACAGGAAACGAGATGATGCCCAGCAGACTTTTCAAAAGGTGTACATCATAACAACGTATGTAATCTACGTGATAATTGTCAAGTAATGCCTCTGACAACCTCCTTGTGATGTTCCGCACTCCTTATGTGGAGTGTGAAACATCACAAAAAGGTAAAACAGTTTTCGATGCAGATTGAATCTGTGTTGGACTTGTATTGAATTTTTAATATCTACACTAAACCGGTGCGGATTTCTCGGCAAGAATGTCAAACTGTTACAAAGTGATCACTGCGTCTTTTCATGAATAGTTGCGTTGAACAAGTGCCTACTCAACTCGCGCAGGGATCACGGTGAGCAACAAGGTACTGGAATGCTTGGTCATCCGCTACACCAAAGACTGCACCATCACGGCGGAGGCTTTCATAGGAGCTCTAGTCAAGCTGTACCTGGCACATGGTGAGAGACCTGCGCAGCCCAAGAAATGCCAGGGCATGCGGTATATACGTGTACAATAAATCGAGAGCTCTTATTCACGCAGCAACCTTTCTTATCTTTCGCTTTTCGTGCTGTTTTCGAGGCCTTAACTCACGTTAAGATTGTCAACTCCGTAAATAGGGCAAAAGGTAACTGAGGATAATTTGTAAATGCTGGCTTCATATTTGATTATGAAGAATGTCAGGTGGGACGGGGGTTCTAAATTACTTCAAATTGAAAAACGAGAAATTCCTTTCTTTCTCAGTTTCACTACGTTTCATTACAGGTACTATATCTTCCTCCTTATAGTTATTTCTTCATAAAGCACGGGGCAAATGTCGACAGAAAACATTCAGCCAGTCAGGATTTTGCACTTTTAGGCTGCTTGCAATTTTATTCTCTTGCGCAGTGGAGAACGCATAAAACGACGTGAATTCAGTTGATAAGCATATGATAGTCATGTAAGACAAGGCAAAATGGACGAACAACTCCGCGGCAAAGCCGGACCGGAAACAATTCACGACTTACATTCCTCCTACACGGACCAATCCAAGCTCATGTCTTCACGACGTCGCGTGAACAGACAGCTTCACGAATTATACCGAAGGCACGGCACAAAACATAAGCAAATAATTCGCTCGTTCTTTGAAATCAGAATTTGTTTAGCGGCCCCTTCAGTGCACATAAATGATAAGAAAAAGGAGAGATAAAAAATAAAGTTGTTTTTTAATACATGTACTTATTGCTGCTGTACTGTGCGTGTGCGACATTAGAAATAATTATTTTGTTTTTATCGTTCTCAGACAGGTACAGTCAAGTGGAGAAGAAGCTCAAGGAGAACACCATCTCCCTAGAAGAGGTGAGTTGGCCTGACGCACTCGAGCTGCACTAATAAGGGGCGGCATCGCGCGCTCCGTCACGCAGGAAGTGCCTGCGCATGAGTATCAGCCACCCCGTGGTGGTAGTGCGACGATGCAGAAAAATGCGCTGAGTCGTTGTTGAGTTCACCTCATTTTTGTGCATCGAAGAACTCGATGCAGTCGCTCAGTATCTGTGCCGTCGCGCTCCTGATCGGGTGCGCTAAGCCTCACCCGCAGCGGCGCTAGATAGAACGCTGGGGTCGATCCAGTGTGGCCATGCCCGATCACGCGCCGTTCTTACATTGCGCACCCAAGTTCGAAACAGCAAAAGTGAACGTGCGCATTTAGTGCACCCAGAAACGATGCTGAAAAATTCGGCAGATCCCACGTACCAGGGAAGCGACGTTATGCGAAGGAGGTGGAGGGAAAGTGACCAAGTTACAATTTTTTACTGAGCAGCACGTCATGAAATGACGCTAAGTATATGTACAAATTTTGCACGCACAGACACATGTTGAAGAGTTGCAGATGTGTATATAACCAGCGGTTTGCACTTGCGCAACGATGCCAACTGGAACATGCGTATTGGAAAACCAGAAGCTGATATGAAGCACTGATGCTCGCGAAGATGCTGGTTTTTGACACTGCAAGATAAATCAACTTCAGCGCACGGCAACTAATCACAACTGACGTTAACCCAACGTGATGGCTGTATCAAAGGAGTACATATGTAATGTTCAGAAACTTCGGTAGGCAGAACTGTGTACTATTGACGTTTCACGAATATTAGCGTCTATTTTGAAAAGTAGTTCCGAGACCTGGCTTAGCTATGTGGTAAAATGTTTCATTTCCACGCAGAATGATTGGGTTCCATTCCAGCGTAAACCCTGACATTTATTATTTGCATTCGTCGGGTCGACGCTACCGATGTGAGGTATTTCTTAACACTTCTGCGCTAAAATTGTCCATGTGTGTTCTCGTCGTTCCTGGGTAGATATGTGTCAATCACCAGTGGCACATACCCGCATACCAGCGGCACATACTCATCCGTGAGTATGTGCCACTGTATAGCGGGAAGTATTTGATGGCGTACACGACAGGATTGTGACATTATTCATGTCTTGACGAGCACGTCACATTTGTCAAACCATCTTACCATCCCACGCTAATTTTGGTTCACGCCAAGTTAAAGGAGTGACCACGAGAGCACCCAAACGTAAGCGGCTAGATAGATAGATATATAGATAGACACGCTCAAAGTCACCGA
Source organism: Rhipicephalus microplus (assembly GCF_043290135.1). NCBI lineage: Eukaryota > Metazoa > Arthropoda > Arachnida > Ixodida > Ixodidae > Rhipicephalus > Rhipicephalus microplus. Next base: position 334,226,996 of record NC_134710.1, read on the forward strand.
AGTTCGCTAAGAAATGCTTCACATATAAAATCTACACAGCGAACGCCGCGGCCTGACTTTTAATATTGTGGCCGTTCCCCTGGTTGCCAGGATGTGTTTCGTGCAGATCACAGAAGCCACGTTATTACTGGGACTGTGGTAGTACGACGTAGCATACTTCTAACGTCGGTGGCGCCGATAAGCATTACAAATCATTGCATCTCGCGTACCATCGATCTATTTGAGTGAAACGCATCAAGGTACGTTAAAATAAAAGTGTTAACGCACGCTTCACTTGCCGCGTAGGCAACGTAATTTTCACAGCGCACGCAGCTTCTTCGTACACCCATCTAAAAGTCTCTAATGCTGAAAATCTCATCCGAAGTCGGCAGTGCCAGCGGTATGTGTAGATATAAATATATTGCCGTTTCAACAGTGAAGGAGGTGCTCCCTCGTGGCTGAGTGATTAGCGCCTCGTGCTCGCAAACGAGAGGTCAGACGTTTGATTCCGCGAGCAGGAGTCTTTTCCTGGAATAATTTTCTTTCTTGCGTTTTCATATATATCGATTCGTATACATATACGGTGAATGGCGGTGACGCTGGTGGCAAAAAGCAGCCGATAGTATAATTGCTATCCGAATGAAACACCGGTCAAGACATAGTTTACTAAAGTTAAGTCAGCAGTAAAAACATCCCTCGCATGTCTGCTATGGCTACTGCGTGTGGTCAATTTGGAAGCACAGACTCTTTGCTCGCAGAGCCAGGACACCCAATGTGCGCTATCAGTGGCGTTCATTTTAAGATTAACGCCCGTTCTTACACCTTTTCTTTTTATATTCATCCGCAGATGATCCTGATGACGGTGTACTCCTGAGATCTAATGGACAAAAGCGAGATACATTTACAGAGACATCCCGATCCTGTCATGGTGCCGGGTTCCATAGACAGAGACTTCCAAATAGGCGAGTCGCGCAACGCGGCTCAAGATATGTAATATATGCTAATCTATCGAGGAAAAAGAAAACTTTATCGAGAACATTGTACCTTGCGTGCGTGTGCGAGTGTGGCACTCGTAAGTGTGTGCGTGCCTTCCCAAAGCGACATCTTTTTTTTCTATCTTTCACAAGGAGGAAATAAATGATGTCTTTTTTAAAAACAATCTGTCTTGTCTTCTTACAGCAGTAGCCAGTATACGCACACCATGCCGCGGACTTGTGGTTCACCACTGATGCTCACAGGAACTCCACTGGCCGACCACGCAGTTCGATTTGGGAAAAATTTGCACCACAGATAAAATCGCATGGTATTGTGCATGATATCGACTCACGGCGAATTCTGTCGTGATAAAAGGTCGCAGAGAAGCGACTCGAGCATATACGTCGAAGGCGAGATATCGGTAGAGTTGAAAACTTTTACGGCTTCTTTCTGGTGTCCACATCTATATACTTGGCGATATCTTCCATTAAAACTTCTCTTGTGTTCTTCACTCGTGTTACATGTCTTTCGAGCTAATGGAAGCTGAGGGTCAGATTCAAAACCATCGTGGTAATGCTGTACTAAGAACGCCTTGATAACCACGTACCGTCTCTTATTATTTACCCCACCCCGCACAAGTGCTTGTTTTTTTTTTTGTCGATCGGTGTGCGCTCTGGCTTTGCAGCCGTCACGCCGGATGTGTCAGAAAATAAAAGCGCGATTCCTTGTTGGACGATGTCTCTTCTTAGTACACCACAAAGTAGAGCACATACGCAATGTGCTCCAAGGTAAGCAAACGGTATGTGTACTATATCTAAGATCAGCGCATGGAACCCGCAACTATGGCCACACCTGCTTCGAATGTAGACAAATTACGCGTTCCTTCACATTGCGCGTGCTGGAAGAATGTCCGGTACACGAAACGAGGCGGATAAAGCACCTCAGCGATGAAAGTGCGCCGAGCTGCAATGGCTGCATCCTGCCGGTTGGCAGCATTGAATAGCCTCGTGCAGCCTGACTCTTTCTTGGTCTTTGCCACAAAATTCGGGTATAGATACTGCTCCTCTCATCCTCTATAGCAATTTTGTTTTTCTTCTTAACCACACCCCTCCCATTGTAAGAAAAAAACATATATCCATTCAACTTGCATCATAGTTAGAATCGTACAGCGCTCTCAAAAAAAAAAAAAGACGTCATACAAGAAGTGAACATCTCATGCAAATCAGTGGATATTTAGTTTACCATGGTTTCTTTACTAACATATGTTATCGAAGCGCTATTTTCTTGCTCGAGGTGTAAATTGCGGTAGGTAATGGTTGCAATCTCGACTCATCTTAGAGCTCCTCAGATAAAGAACAATCAGTCAGGTGCTCAAAACACTACTCCACCATTGCACTTTTTGTTTCATAATTGGGAGCAACACATTATGAAAACGCAAAGCACAACAAAACTGAAGGGTTCAATCAGGCTAAATAGTCAGGCAAGCGAACACAGGCATTTATTAAAGAAATTTACGCCGGCGTAAAGTTCTGCGCTGTATATTACTGCAAACAAAAGCAGGAGATTCACGAAATAATGACCGTGTGCTTTGCTGTGATATAGCTGGAGTATGGCACATTGTAATTGCCTGAAAGTTATACAGGCCAAGCATTTTAAACATGCCCTGTGGCTGATCGCATTGATTAAAGGATAGGAAATTCTTTCAGGGTAGGGATTTCTAAGTATATTCAAATGATGTTCGAAGGTTTCGCAGAAGCAAATGACATCTTTATAGTGCACAAAAGGAAATCTGTCGTCCACGGAACGAAAGAACCTCCTTTTTCTGTTACAGTAATGTGTTAACAGGAAAGGTCGCAGTGTTACTTAACAAAAAACACCAGGCCTAGAAATATGAACAGTGACATGGTTGATAAGTTCAAATTATTCAATTATGATCTCTGACCAAAACTTGTCCCGGCTTCGATAACAGCTGCGGAGGTGGCATTTCGATGAAGGTGAAATGTTAGAGGCCCGTGTACGGTGCGATGTCAATGCGTTTTAAATAAATACAAGATTGACAAATTTTCCTAAGGGGCGTGGCTCATATTCATATCGCGGTTGTGGCGTTTGAAACTCTATTTATTATTGGTATTCACTTCCCGGTATACACTTCAACCGTGCCTCAAGGAAACAAAAAGGCACAAAACATTGGCCGTTTTAAACTCGCCTTAGAATGTTCACTGCAAGTACAGCAGTGAAGTGCTCACTACGCCACACTTCATTATCTTCGAGAGTCTGTAACTATTTGTTTGACTCAAAACAAATAGTTACAGACTCTCGAAGAGCCTGCGAGAGCTATCTTGCAGGAGAAATCTCTCCATTGGCTAATAGACTTTTAAAATTCAGCATCAGGAACCGCGATCCTACCCCAAAACGTCTTATATGGACTCCGGGACATCAGGGTCTACAGGGTAATGAGGCTGCACATGCAGCGGCCCGCGTGCTTACTTCCCGGGAATCTCCCCGTTCCCCTGATAGACCTGAACGTCCTACACCTTTAACACGGTTTCGAGAAATCAAAGAATACTACATTGAGCAACGCCGCTTGTATCCCGCACCAGCGAAGGGACTCTCGAAAACGGAGGAGCGCATCCTGCGGCGCCTACAGACAAATACGCTGCTCTGTCCAGCAATACTCAAATATTACGACCCAAAAACAAGTGGGCCGTGCCAGTACTATGGGGAAGTGGCCAACACTTACCATATGGTCTGAGCCTGCCAAATGAACGCAAAATTAACCCATTTTCCAAACCCCACCAAAGAGGACTGGGAGACGACCCTACTCAATAGCTCCACACTAGAGGAACAGCGAACTCTAGTCCAGCGGGCTCGGGTGGCGGCCTCGACTAAGACGTCCCGGACTAGGGATGTCAACCAGCCCGGTGGGGATAAGGGCTATCTGGCACAGCCAGCATCAATAAAGGTTTTTTCTTCCTCCTCCTCATTATCTTCTTATGTAGCGCAGTAGCTGCGCTGTATACGCGTCTGCAAAGCAATACGCGCAACTATATAGAAGCACATTTTGTTGGTATTGTGTCGCACTATAAGGATGATCAATTATGGCTGGTGTAATTCTACACTGCTACCCCGCAATGCTGCATGCGTTACCACGAATCATTACACCACCTAGCCGCTGTACAGTTTTTATAGCAGTTTCAAGCACTGGAATGGCTCCGTGGTAGAAGTTCCTGGGTGTCAGAACGAAATGTTTTTTTTTTTGGTTTCGTTTCGTTGGACCATAGCAAGTTCCGTTCTGTTTCACTTCCGGAACCAAAAAAAATAAATAAATGTTTCATAATGGTTCGTAATGGTTTTTATTTCCAGAAAAATTTGCTGTTAAAGCAATGATAAAAACATGGCAATTGTGGTATACACGTTGTTACCTGTTCTGCTTGAACAAGGCTAAAACACGTTCCTCCCACGTAGGAGCCTTAGTACCTGTACCCCAAATTCCTAACAACTAGCGCAATTCATCTTATATTAAGTTATGGTATTTCGACTTCTCAAAAGTGAATTACCGATTTTCTAAGCAGGCTAAGTGCTTCTGCTCAAGGAAGTAAGCAAGATCGCCGAAGCAACTCGTCGTCGAGTGCCCGTCGTCGTCCTGTCTGATATCAAAGGCCTATGTTCAGATAAAATGAACTACAGCGCCGAAAACTCCCTCTCTCCGCAGATTTTGTAACAGGCGCAGGAAAGTCCAATTGCGTAAGTATATACATCTCTAGTTCCTACTATCTTTGTTTTTCCCAATATTTCAACACATCTTCACATTCCCACCTGAGCACCGCGTTAATACTATATTCGAAGATGCTCATTATTGCTGACGCTGCAAGCATGGCCTCGGTTGTTCCGGATTACCATGCCTTCCCGTGAGCCGAACAACGATAAAATTTCGGTTACCCTCCGGAATGAAATACTATGTAACGTTTTAGTTACGTTTTCATCCTGCAGGCCATAAAAAATACAATTTTTTTGTTTTTTTTCGTTCCGTTCCGACACACTGGATAAAACGCCTGACTGCCACGCCGCTATCTTTGGTTCAATTCTGGCTCGAACACCTTCCTTTTGATCCGGGCATTCGCCGAGATGTTTCAGTCTCCTACAGCCCCGATTTTTCATTCTTTTGTCAACACCGCCAACGCCAGCTCTAGAATTACTACAACCCGGGGTTTCTCTACAAGTATTACTACAACCCGGGTTCTGATATACGATCACACACATTTGAGTGATTAATGGTTCTATAATATAGTAAAAGGGTCGATAAAGTGTCATGTCTTAAAGCAACACCTGCACAGATTTGTCAAAAGGAAATGTAATGATCTGAAAGTCCTACTTCCTATCAGTCACTACATTATAAAGTGCACGTGCCGCGAGTCACACCTCACTATGGCTTTACACCTACATACATCTAATAATCTTATTTTGTATAGCGTGTTATCTATTATACAGATAATTAGGTAGTACTGCTTATAGTTTATACTAGACCTGTTTGCCGGTCTCTAAATTACTGGCGGCGGTGTGTCAACGGCGCGGAGTTCACCGGATCGATGGCGGCACGGCCAGGAAGAATATAAACAAGTGGTTCATCCCTTAAATTTTGAAAAACAAAAAGCCCGATATGCGGAGCAGTGAGTGCGATAGCAACATGTCCTAATTTTATAACGAACTAAAGCTGGCAGCTAACTCTTTTTTATCCGATCTCCAGAAAGTGCAAAATGCTTGTGCATGGAATTATGCTTGCTCCGGGAAAAAAAGTGGTATTAGAAGACAATGTCATACCAGTGACCACAACACTAAGCGGTCAGATGTTAGCGGCTAGAAGGGTATACGAGCCGTTCTCTCATGCCTGTCGAGATAGCACGAGTCTGCGCCCTCATAGTCACAGTAGGGGCTTGAGCCATGCAGCCCCCTTAACCCGGCGTCCCTGCTTCGTCTACCCAAAGGCGGACAGGGCTTCCATTCTGGTTGAAGAAGCAATCGATGGCAGGCATCACACGCGGAATGATGTTTTCGTATGCGCCGTGCCTGCTATGGAGATAGAGAGGTTGTTTCATCTATGCTTCAGACAACCGTCTTCCTCGTTAGCGCTCACGAGCTTTTACTCACTTGTACAGCATTCCATGCGCGTGCAATATTTATCGATTTGGACTTTATATGGAGCATGATGGGGACGATAAAACCCTGTATACAGAGTGTTCATATTATTGTTGTCGAAGTCTAAAACATATAAGAAACGTGGAAATGGGCTGGATATTTTTTTTTATATGAATCATCTTTGCTCTAAAGGGTTTGTCTGTGGAAAGAATTGAATAATCCAGTGCCTCGTACATTTGTTTGGTTCTCGTATTCATATTTTTTATAGGCGATGTCTCCTCGACGCTTCTTTTGGTAAAACGCACGTGTACGATAAGAGCACTAAGAGTTCAGCCTATCAAAATTTCGAATGATCTGCTACACTCGCCTATTTCCGCTTGCACAATCGGAAACTCACAAAATGGAATGAAATCAGTTCGCATTCGATAATCAAACGAGGTGAGGAAGAACGGGTAGGTGAATTCACGGCAAAGCAGCGTAAAAGACCATTGCTATTTCTCGCATATGTGCCAATCAAGAGTCTGCGTCCTAACCATGTCATGTGAATCTCCATTTTGACGTAATGACAAGTGTAAAAAGACAGAGAAAAAACTAGAAAAGCCCAAAGAGGCCAGCGCGCTTCATTTTGTATATTCGGAGGATTTTTCAGGGCCCTCAAAGAGACAGGACGTGCAAATACTGGCAACAAAAGCGAAGTCAGGACATGACAAGGCAAAGGCCGCTCACTGAAAAAACCGAAAGCCGCGCAAAAGAAGGTATAGACAACAAGAAGAGTTAGTGCAGCTTCGCATCAGTGGTGCAAAACCTAAAGGAAGGGTGGAGCCGGGCTTCCTTCTTAGTTTCCTTTTGTTTTTTGTCTCTCTCTGACCATTTTTCAGTTTTTTTCTTTATTTTTATTGACTTTTTGCCTATATTTGTATCTACTCCTTGTTTTTTCTAGTTGACTTCCTATTTTTCCTCTCTCTCTCTTTCTATTCTTTTCTCACTCCCTTTAATTTATACTTCATTTTACCCAAGTTACACCAAACAGTGACATGGTACTCAACTGTTCCGCACTTAATATCATCAAGGCGCTCGATGAGCAACCAAAAGAAGGCTTGTCGTAGGTGCGAGCGCGTGCTCGTTATGCTTCAGATGGCTGTATGCTATATGCGTGATTTTGCGTACGTTACGCCAGGCTACAACAACATACGATGACAGCACTCGACGGCCCGCTTCCCTAAAAAGCACTCCGCATTCAAATTACTTACTTGCACATTCCCAGGCGAGAGGCGTAATCTATCAGTTAGTTACAATACCAGTCAGACAATACCAATCAAGAAGGGTGTAAGGCAGGGGGATACAATCTTTCCAAGGCACTTTACATCGTGATTACAGGAGGTTTTCAGAGGCTTAAAATGGGAACACTTAGGGATAAGAGTTATTAGAGAGTATTTAAGCAACCTGCGCTTCACCAATGGCACGCATTGCTGAGTAAGTAAGGGGATGAATTGCAACTCATGATTACGGAGTTAGACAAGGAGAGCAGAAAGGTGGGTCTTAAAATTAATTTGCAGAAAACGAAAGTATTGTACAACAACCTCAGAAGAGAGCAGCGCTTCGAGATAGGTAATAGTGCATTTAAAGTTGTGAAAGACTATGTAGGGCAGGTAATAACCATGGAGCCGAACCATGAAACTGAAGTAACTTGAAGAATAAGAATGGGCTGGAGCACATTTGGCAAGCACTCTCAAATTATGACAGGTAGATTGCCACTATTCCTCAAGAGGAAGGTATATAACAGCTGTATCTTGCCGGTACTTAGCTACGGAGCAGAAACCTGGAGACTCACAAAGAGGGTTCAGCTTAAATTGAGGACAACGCAGAGAGCCATGGAAAGAAAAATGATAGGCGTAACCTTGAGAGACAACAAGAGAGCAGAGTGGATCAGGGAGCAAACCGGCATTAAGAATATCATATTTGAAATCAAGGAGAGGAAATGGACATGGGCCAAATATGTAGCGCGTAGATGGGATAACCGCTGGTTATTAAAGGTAACTAACTGGATTCTCAGAGAGGGCAAGAGGGTTAGGGGGAGACTGAAGGTTAGGTGGGCAGATGAGGCTAAGAAGTTTGCGGGAATTAATTGGCAGTAGCAAGCAGAGGACCAAGTTAACTGGCAGAACACGAGAGAGGCCTTTGTCCTGCAGTGGGCGTAGTCAGGCTGATGATGTATGTATGTATGTATGTATGTATGTATGTATGTATGTATGTATGTATGTATGTATGTATGTATGTATGCATGTATGCATGTATGTATGTATGTATGTATGTATGTGTGTGTGTATGTATGTATGTATGTATGTATGTATGTATGTATGTATGTATGTATGTATGTATGTATGTATGTATGTATGTATGTATGTATGTATGTACGTACGTATGTATGTATGTATGTATGTATGACCGTCACCCACGCTAGTACCACCTGCTGAGTCATTCATAAACAACTAGGTGGTCATGAAACGGTCACATAGAAAGACAAATGCACGGCTTTTGGAGCTTTGCCCCTAAAAGGGGCAATAACTCATATTTATATATATATATATATATATATATATATATATATATATATATATATATATATATATATATATATATATATATATATATATATATATATATATATATATATATATATATATATATATATGTGTGTGTGTGTGTGTGTGTGTGTGTGTGTGTGTGTGTGTGTATGTATGTATGTATATATATGCATCACTAAGAAGTGGAGAGGACGGGCGAGACGAAAACCTTTTATTTATCCAACGCTTCAGCCCGCGGGAACCGACCTTCATCAGAGAAAACTCGATACGAAATTGCGTTTTTCTTAAGTAGGCATGGCATGTCAGGCGCCCCTGACACGTCAATCATTACTATCATACACTAACTACTCCAATGTGGCGAGTACTGAATGGTTAGCAGAGAATGTCAAAGCAATGTCAAAGTAAAATTATGAGAATGCATAAATGGTGTTTACATCAAATAAATCACATGAATAACAGTTTGAAAACTAATGTGACATCTACAAACAAAAAATAACAAAATAAAGCTATCATATCCATACAGCAAATCACGGGCATAAAACACGAAAGTATAGCAGAAAACGTTCGAATAAAACAAAACGCGTTACTAAGAATTTCTTTGGGCACAAACAGAATCGATAACAAAGAGTCAAGAAATTCACTGCACCGAAAACGTGTACTAAATATCTGTGTGTACAGTGATTATGAAGAGACTGTGATGAAACTGGAACTTAGTTCTGCACCGAAAGAAATGTCAGTTTGCCTGGATATTCATTTATACCGGATAAGATCACGTTGAACTTGTGTATCAGAAATAACTCGCGCAGTTCCCTATCATAATATGAAGGGAAACCTGATTCCAGTATAGTAGCTGTTAGTTTATTGAATGAGTAACCAGGAATGTTACTGAATCCTAGGGAGAAATTCCCCAAAGAATGTGCATTTGGAGTGTAACTCCAGTCTTACGAGATGGAAGACGGCATCTAATGCAATTTTCCGCAATGCGGCGTATCTTGTACAATATATCGGGTCTGTTATATCAGGGACTCCTCTAAATTAACAATTAGGGTGAAGCAGCCAGACCCTTTCTCTGTAAATAAATATTAAGATAAGAAATATACCAACAACAAATCAGTTTAAAATATATAGCCGAACTATTTGACGCTCTTAGTTCGCTGAGAGCTAAAATTATCGAAAAAATTCCGCTTCGAAAGTGGGTACAATATGTGGAATGCGCAGAGAAAATTACCAATCTTGATTAGGAGTAAATATTACAATTCCGCATTTTTTTCTTCATTTTGCGGAGCATCCTTCGCAATCACTGTCTTCATTGGTGAACGTAGCATAAAATCACTTGATTTGATTGATATGTGGTGTTTAACGTCCCAAAACCACCATTTCATTATGAGAGACGCCGTAGTGGAGGGCTCCGGAAATTTCGACCACCTGGGGTTTTTTAACGTGCACCCAAATCTGAGCACACGGGCCTACAACATTTCCGGCTCCATCGGAAATGCAGCCGCCGCAGCCGGGAGTCGAACCCGCGACCTGCGGGTCAGCAGCCGAGTACCTTAGCCACTAGACCACCGCGGCGGGGCCACAGATAATCACTCAGAATAGAATTTAATATGCCGTCTGACATTACTTCTGCTTCGTTTGGAAAAATTTTATCAAACTCTATTCTGATGGCACTGTTGCTATCATTGATACAACACGCTAATATGGAAATTTAAGCTGTTAAGAAAGCTCTTTATAAGAAGAACTTCAGGCGTGTGAAATCTTGGCCAGTGTACTCCAAAAAACAACTTGAGCTGCGAGATAAAAACTGTTTCGAGACGCCTCACTGGGGATTCATAAAGCTTGAAAAGTTATTATACCGCCAACAATTTGAAACGCGTATAAAGTGATGCGATTCTAGCTTCCAGATAAAAGAGTTTAATTATTACAAATTTAAAAAGACCCAAACACCAACACAAGGCTTGCCTCTCAAGCATTACAACACGGCGAAGCTTATAAACAGAAGCGCCAGCATATAATATGCATCCAAATTCAAAGTCCAACGGAACGTGCCTTCAGTATATTGACAGAAGTGTTTGCCTTCACATGCCAAATCGACAATGATTTATCTTGCGTAACAAACCAACCACTCAAACACCCTTTGATGCTACGTATCCGATTTGTGCTTACTAAGGCATAGAGCGATTGTATAACATGCCACGGTATTTTATTTGCTCTACTTGCGCAATATGCTCTAAGTGGCAACTAAGCGAAATATGAATGGGGTGTTTCAAAGGAAATGGCCGTACGGAGCTTTTTCGCACATTCAGATGCATGTGTATTTCATCAAGCCACTCTTCTAAAGTTGAGAAATATGCCATCATAGTACCTGGTATAGATTGAGAATATTGTTGGCCGCTGCAAAAAATTCAATCTAATTCACCTAAACATATGCATGTACATCCTGCATCGTGATGTTGTGGTATAAAACACATTATATAAAATGAAACTGCAGAAAGGACTTCTCCTTGCGAAACGCCTCTTGTTTGCGCGTAGTTAGATGAAGAAATGCCACTTTGGGAACAATAGAACTGCCTATTTCGAAACAATTCCTCCATCCATGCCTTAATTTATTTCGGAAACTTCATGTTGTGTATATGATTAACTAAAACTACATGCTCCTTGCTGTCAAGCGCTTTCACGACGTTCAACGTAACTAATGTGGCATATTTCTTTTCACAGCGAGCTAACTGAATGTGACTCTCTATATCTATATGTGCCGGCCATATCGAGCACCCTGATCTGCAGTCCAATTGAGACGGATTTAGAATATATTTGTCGTTATTAAATTTTATTGTACGAATGTTTGACATTCGCATAATCAATTTCCCAAAATTTAAGGTTAGCGCAATGGGCGTAATGTTATCCAGTTCATACGCTTCATCTAGATTTTTAAGCAGTGGTATCACCTTCGCTATTTTCCAAGCCAGAGGGATCCATGCCGTTTGTATTGAGCTGTTGATAACATCAAATAAAAACTCCTGAGATTTCTTATTCAACATTTTTAACGTGACCGACGAGATTTAATCAGCCCTCGGAGCCACCGATGGAATGCTATCTACTACCTCTGTAAATTCAGAATGAAATTTCAGTGAAGTCGTTGTCTCTTGGGGCATGCTTTGGGGGTGAGAGAAACAGGGATGAAAAGCGCTGCTCTAAACCCCTACTAATAATATCTAACGTATCTTTGATTTCATCCAGAAACAAAATAATAGACCGTGTGCTCACGGTATCATTTACTTTTTATGAAGGAATATATAGAGTGCGCGCTTATTGTTTGATTTAGATAGAAACTTGAACGTCGAAATCACGCTTTCGTGATGTTCAACGTAACTATATAGCATATTTCCTTTCACGCCGAGCTAACTGAATGCGGCTCTCAATATCTAAATGTGCCGGCCATATCTGGCACCTTGATCTGAAGCCCCACGTATTTAGAATATCTTTCTCGTTAATGTACTTTATTATACGAATTTCGAACGTTCGCTTAATCAATTTCACAAACTTTAAGGTTAGCGCACTGAGCCTAATGTTATCTAATTCATACCCTTTATCTATAATTTTGAAGAGTGGTATCATCTTAGCTATTTTCCAACCCAGAAGAATCGATACCATTCCTATTGAGTCTTGAGCCACTGATCGAATGCTACCTTCTACCTCTGTAAATTCAGAACTGAAGTTTCAGTGAAGTCCTCGTCACTCTGGGCATACTTTGGAGGTAAGAGTAATTGGGAATAAAAGCGCTGCTCTAACCCCTTACTAATACCTAACGAGTCAGTTTCCTCCTGAGAGAAAATAATAGGCCATGTGCTCATAGATCGTGGTATCATTGTCTTTTTACGAAATAATTTATAGAGTGCGCGCTTATTGTTTGATTTAGATACATACTTCAACGTTCGAATGTCGAAGTTCTTCTTTTTTGCTTGCGAAATTGTTCTTCCAAATCTCCAGCATGAAAGTGGTAATCCTTCCAGTTTTGAGAGCACTCATCCAATACTAAATTTTTTCAAACTGCCTTTCTACGCCTGTAGCCCACGGAACAATAAACATTCTACCACGTTGAATTCCCATTCTGCTTCACGGATGCGACTGTAAGTTCAGATTTTCCGCGTAAATTCTTTGGAACTGTACAAATGCTCACAACTTTTAACTTCGTTTTGTATCTGATAGAGAAATTAGTGAAGTAGGCAAACACTCTTTAAATTTAGTATAATTTAAAACGTACGTGCTTTAGAAGCTACAGAGACCACTGGACTTAATATTTCATAAATACTAGACACGTGATCGTTATCTTGGTGCACAGTTAACCACGGACCGACCCAAAATATAAGGCTGACACTTGCAAAAGTAAGATCCAGTAAAGAAGATATGTTGCATCTCAAGTACGTTGGGCTTTCTGAATTTAAACAGGCTATTTTGTTATCTTGGGACCATTCCCGCAAATGGTGTCCACACGCATCAGTTTTTACACCCCTCTGACACAATGGGCGTAAAATCTCCTCCCAATAAAACATTTCTTACCCACGTGCCTATTAGGGTGTCCGGTGGCCTGGTATCATGTAGGCCTGATAGAAAATAAACATTAGCTACTAAAAATGTCGGACCAGAGGGCACAGTTATCTTTAAAACTAAAATTTCATATTCCGGGAACATCAGCTTTTACTTCACGTTATCTTTATGCCAAATGGTGCTTGATAACGATGTCTTTATTTCACCAGCTCTCGAAGGGCGGACTGGCCTAAAATAACGGTAATTACCAACATAAGAACTGTTGTCTGGATTAAGCTATGTTTCTCGGAACAAAGTTAAATCGGGATTTAGGTGAAAAGTGAGGCAGTGACAATCAGAAATTGTAGCAAATATCAAACGACGATTCCACTGTAAAACTCTAAAAGATGCTCCTTTGTTGAAGTAATTGTTGGGGAGACAACTATCTCCAAAAAAGTCTCCTTTAAAAATTTACTGGTCGGATTTTTTTTTATTTCGCCTGTTGGGACGCAGGGCTGGCATGGTTCAGCGGGGACCGGCTATGTTTATGAGCACGGGCATCAAGGTTGGTTTCTGGGTGCGAGGCGCGCAGACTCATGAATTGCCTTTTTTTCCATGAGCTCACCAAAAAAAAAAGGAAAACGAAGAACACGATGGGAATTGTGACACGAGCCCTAGGAAGTTGCGGCTTCAGAAGAGATTGGCTCATGGATACCAGGCGTGCTCTATCCTAGTTTTTTCTCCCCTGTGGTTGAAGTGAATTCTGTTCTTGTAATTTGAATCATGAGTTTTGAAAACTTCGAGCCCTCGAAATGGTGTCGAAAAGGAAGAACTGGAAAGTGAGGCCGCTCTGCTAGTCGAGCTGCCACCAGTCAGCGTCGGCTGGAATAGAGAGCCTATTACATGGACACATTGACAAGAGCTTTCCCCGTGAAATGATGTTTTTATGCCTATATTTACCACTCGAGTTAAAGTAAAAGTTTAACGTGATCGCGCCTTAGTTGTTGCATGGTGGCTGCGGCTGTGACCTCATAACTCTCGGGACTTCAGTAGCGTTGCGAGTAGGGCCAGCAAAAGCAGTCAGCGGTGGCGGCAGCACACCGCTCTATAGCTTGTTCTGACTATATTACAACTATTGTGCCCTCACGCCAGTATAATTATCGTTAACTTTGTTGACCAATAATCACTATGGATACTTTATATAGGCGTACTGAACCCATGTCCGGGTATCATCACCCGTGAGAATTGCAGTGTTCCTAAATAGGTGCTAGACGCTTCCTCTTGCCTTTTGCAAGAAACGGGGGGAAGACAATTGACAAACAGCCTTGTGTGCTGCATGCTATTATTTTTTTTCCGTACGCACTTCGAAGCAATCTTCTTCTTTATAATCACAGGAGTTCTTGAAATACCCTTGATTTATGACATTTCAAGCTTGCATATAAAAAAATGATCTACTTTACTTCTGGCCGGCAGTTTTGAGAATATATATGAAAGTGTTTCAACTTAGAGACACCAGAACACAGGTTATCTTTTTATTTAAACCTAATGACATTTTTTTCTTGTCTGCGGTTTCATGACACCGCTCGCTGCTCGAGGGGACCAATCTGTCTTGGTGCCTTCTATGGTCGGTACCTTTGTGGCGGCCGCCTTACTCTAGTGGATCTGCGTACAGGGCGAATTCGCCCGGTGTTTTCACCTTCTTCGAATTTTTCGTTCCCGTCCCGGCCACACGGAGGGGCCACAGATTCTGTAGGATATTCTCCTGTCGGCCTGGCACCGCCCGGGTGTATCTCGTCCTCCTTATCATCACTAGCAATCTCCGATTTCGACTGCCCTTTTCCCCCTCCTTGGCCCTCCTTGTCTTGTAACAAGCAGCTGAGCTCAGAGCCTGCAACAGGAAGTCATCGTGAAGTCCTTTACTGACGTTATTCATTCTTTCTTTCTGATATATATGAAGAGAAGGGCGCACAGACGAAATGCCGTTTTATTAACATTTCGGCAGGAGAGTGCAGCTTTTGTCAGTATGAATGCAGTAGATGTTAGAGGCAATATTTGTAGGTGAAAGAATGGAATTCTCCTTGAAGGGTTCGTTTTATATGTTACCTAGTATCAATGAGGTCTAACAGAGAGTCATTCCAAGGAGAATATAGGGAATCTTTTTAGAAGCAAATGTTGTGTACATGTGAAAAACTTAAGAGGATGAAAAGATATTTTCTCTTGAGCAGGAACCAAACCTGTGACCTCCGACTAACGTGACCGATGCTCTACAAAAGTTAGCTACCACGGCGGCTAACCCCGTCTACTTAAGGGGTATATACGTGCATTGAACGTCGAGACCTCAGTCAGCGCAGTGCTTCGGTGTTTAAAAACACCCATGGCTTGGTGTTTTGGTTTCTAAGTAAACCCTTACTGTAGGGTAATAGTTACAAACACGCAAAGCACCCTTAAGGATGCAAACTAGTTTACAGTGCTGTTACCACTTAGATACAACTGAATGCGTGTACCAACTTGACTGCTGAACCTGCTAGATATTTGTACGTCAGCCAGACAGCGACACCATTCCGGTTTTGGTTTGTTTATCGTCACAAAGTGCATGTCTTTATTTTTTCTAATGTGCCCTTATTTAAACACATGAATACAACAGGGCACACACACATAATCACTTGACGGCCACCATATTGAAGTCTGGTTTCGAATGTCGTCACGAACGGAAAGCGCGCGAATCTACAAGTTTGAGACATTACCGTTCGACAACAATGAAAGTGCCGGAAGGCTGACATTTCTGCCCACGTAAGAGTTTTGCAATGGGATCACCATGTCACGGCCTATAAATTCCACATGTCAAGTTTCTGCCGTTCACAAGTTGTCATCATGTTATCTACGTTCTATGTATATGACATTGTATGAGACGTAATCGCAATGTAATTGTGAAGAAAGAAATGTGGCCGAAAAGAAAACTTGATACCGACAGGATTCAAACCAGCCACCTTCAAATAACACGAGCGATTCCTGCCACTGAGCTGCACTGCGGACGTCCCTCCGTCCATTTTATAGGGTATGTATGTGCATATAAAAGTGGGAGCGTCAGTCAGCGCTGCCTGCTGCCAATGTGGCATACCAGTTCCATTTCTTCACATTTGCATTCCAATTACTTCCAATAGGATCCCTCATACTTTTATTTACATCATTGTCTGTTAGTTCTCAATGTAATTGCGTCTAACAAAGAAAACAAGCCCTACAATTTACACTTCTTCAAGGCTAGCATGTAGTATGGCATATAGCACCGCTAAGCTCAAACGGGGACGAGAGATCGATTCCCTTCTATGACAACAACATTCAAATGTGCATGAAATATGAGGATACCAATGTATTTAGATTTAGGTGCACGCTAAAGAAGCCAGAGTATGATGGTCAAATTTTATCTGTAATGCTCTCTTTTGCCTCTCCCTAAGGGTGTGCCTTATAAACACACAATGGTTTCGGCATGCAAAATACAAGATTCTAAACAAGCTTTTCTTGAAGCGTACCATTTTCGTTCTTGTTGCTTACGTTGTCATCCATCTCAACTTGATTGTGCTACGAAACTGCATGACAGTAAAATATGAAAATTCATAAGTTTTGGGGTCATGAGTATGGGATCATTCACGACGTATATGTCATATATGCCATGCAATACAAATACTGTATATGTATATCGAAATTTTCACATCAACTCTGCGTTTGCATGATTCTGAACACACGCAGGCACAGAGTCACATGTATACTACAGTAAAACCCAACGATATCAAACTCAAATAAATTGAATTATCGTTTATATCGAACCATTTTTGAACAAAAGAGTTCTTTAGCGTCAATGCATAAAAAAAATTACTGCTACACCAGTAAAAGTACGCGTGGCACTTGATATACCGCCGAACATTGGACCACGTGATAGCTTCCAAGTTAGATTTTTTGCTAAAAAAGATAAAAACGTTTTTTAGAAAGGGGACTCTATTGCATGAGTTTGAAAGAGTGCGCTTGCGATTAATAAGGTGCCCAGCAGAGTGAGTTGAAGCTATCGTTCTTCTTTACGTGCTTTCTCGCGTGATCTTTCGTCATCGCAGCCGGCGTGCAGTGTGGCCGTTCCCTTCGAAACTCCCTTCAACTTGGCTGTTCTGCACGAAGCTTCCGATAAGCAGCCCAATCGAATGTAGACAAAAGACGTCTGATGTCCACGCTTCGTACAGCATCCCAAAAAGCATGCTGAGTATGATATTGAGAAACGATGTCAATATTAGGGCCAAAACACGCGAGCATTCGGCCACCTGACAAGAACGCACAGCTGCGTTTGAAGATGTTGAGTCGCTGTTTACGTGAGTACCTCAAAATCTTGCCAGCAACCTGTTCCTGCCTATAACCCGCCACTCCAGCAATAAAATGCGAAAAAATGAAAGCTGAAAATTTTCTTCCGAGCGTTGCTCTAAGCCGCCTTCCATGCCTTATCATATATATAATCCCAGATGCCAGCTTGCGCAACCAGATTACCTACGAAAACGCAGTACCTTCTCTAAACACTTTATATTAAGTTATCTGATGTATCCAACAGATTCTCGTCTTATGTGAGCTTGAAAAATGCGGATTTGAATGTACAATGAGCTCACACCGATTGTGTGTTCAGCGTAGTATTCTATCTGAAATGCGTCTGCCCATTTTTTGTTAGGTTCTCCCGCGTACAGTATGCGCCCTTCGAAGCGATAACATCATTTGTAGAAATCGCACATTGACCGAAACAGCTAAAAGCACGCTGACTGGTTTGGGCGTTGTAGACTGAAAATGCACTTCAACTCAACGAGTAATTACAGCGCTGTTTCCAGACGTGTACCTGACATAGATCATCCGCATGCTTTATTGACTGCGCTATCTAAGGCACTTGCACGCCTCATCTGCTTAACAGTGAGTAGGAACGCCGGTCACCAAAACAACTTACCGAGCGCCAGTTGAGCAAAAAGAGATGCCGCCCACGAATTGATTATGATGATGTCTCTACCATGGCTCATACCCACTCAGGGGAATTGGACGATAGTTTATTACATGAATTACTTCGACATTTCAATGTCGTTGCCTTCACGACGTGTTTTAATTAGGAACTAACTCCGTGGCTGATAGCAGCTGCTACCACCACACGAGGGCAGGGGCCGGCCGCCGTCATGGCTGCGGTCACTGCTCAGGATCGGCTACGTCAGCTTCGCTGCCGCTGGGAGGTGGCACTCACCAGCAACAAGCTGGCCCCAACTTTGGGTCGTCCAGCAAGCCCAAGATGCCGCTCCGGTCCAAGGTCTTTCAGCGGTGACCTGAGGCATCGCCATCATAATCGATGGTCGGTGGGAATGGAGAGGGGTTAATCCCTTCTTTCCCCACCTCGCCCGGGGGCAACTGTCGGACTTAAAGTAAAGTTTATTCATTCATTCAAGTAATAATAATTGATAACAAAAAAGAAACAAGGAACGTACTTAGAAGCAGAAAGAGTACAATACTTGATTTTTTAATCATTTGAATCAGCCAGTATAGCATTTATCTTGAATAGAAACTACAAATAGAGCAGTAAAAATACCATTTCCTTTTTTTTTATCTAGCTCACAACATTTGTACTAATATTTAAGCAAGTGGAAACTTAAGGTTGCATTCCTTGTGATTTGTGAAGAAAACTGGAAACAGCATTGAAAGCACTCGCGTGGCTAAAGCTCTGAGCCAAAGCACCAAAGGTATATTGCCAATATTACTGTCAATTGTTACGTTTAGCCCTAGGTTAGCGAATGGGATAATAAGGAGTCGTTTTCTTCGCAAAGTGTAACAGTGACATGACAAAAATTGGCCCCGTATCTGCATGTATTCTGCGAATGTCGTCAAAAGACGATAGTCTTGTGTGCGGAGAGAGTGGAGAAAACATTTATTTGATGTTCTGCGCAAGAAAATCAGTGAATGGTATTATAGAGGCGCTCGTTAGAGTGCCTCGAGCGTGCAGAGGAGGTGAACTAGCGCATCAAGTCACGTCACACGTGAGACATGAGCGCCATCCGGCAGTTTTATTTGGAGAACAAAGGACGTGGCCCTGAGACGGGCGTGCGCGCCCGTCTCAGATGGTATAAGGTGTAGAACGCAAGGCGACGGGTAGGTGCCACCACCGTGGCGTCTTAGCAAACCGCTGGAAACACTCGCTTCTTCATGGAAGCGTTGCATGGTCAGCGCAGCGTGATAAGCGCCTACGGTCCTTATAGTTACTTATGTATGCCTTTTCTAGTAAAGGACGAACATGCAGAATATATAAATGTTGGTATGGTGGCTCATATATGCGCAATAATTGCTTTTATTGACAATCGCACACTTATAAACGCTGATTCTTGAGCAAAATTGGTGGGCGCTGTGGATGGGGCCAGCCGCTCGAGCTATCGGCTGGTGCTGTTTAGGATATGTGGGGTTTAACGTTTCAAAACCACCGTATGATTATGAGAGACGCCGTAGTGGAGGGCTCCGGAAATTTCGACCACCTGGGGTTCTTTAACGTGCAACCAAATCTGAGCACACGGGCCTACAACATTTCCGCCTCCATCGGCTGTTGCTGTTTAGAGTACACAATTCACTGTAATGGTGGACAAACAGACAAATGTACATACAGACAGACCAAAGTTTTTGCGTCGAAGGTCCCCAAGAAAGACTATCGTCTTTAAAAAACTGACACCACCTTCCCAAAGGGAACCCCAGATGATGGAAAGCGAAGCAGCAGCGTTGGGCACGGGTAGCATCATGAATTGAACGGCGCTAACGCAGGTGCTGCGTAGAGTTCTACAAGATTCATTTTAAGCAATGGCTGGTGTAGGTCTTGTCGTTTCTTCACAGTGGACACAGGTGCTGAACCGGAGCTGGCACGCGTTTTGCCTCGACTACCACGGCCTTTTGATCGGCGAAACGCATAGAGAGAGGTGAATGTTACGGCGGGCGAAAGAGCGTCGTCTTCCGGCGCCCTCTCGATCGCAGATAAACGAGCCAAAAGAGTCTCACCCCTCGATGTGCGCTCGAGCGCTGCGAGCGGTGGAGAATGTGAAGTGAGAGAGAAGTGACATGTACAGTGTCAATTTTTATGAAAGGGAACAGAGACCGCGGGGCCAGCATGCTCCAGCGGCAGCTGGCAGCGTGCTCAAGCGGGAGCGATCGTAACTACAGTTTCTTTTCGCATCATTTCGCGCCGAGCCACGGAGGGAGCTTTCCTTCCGTGCGCCGAGCGAAACAACCATTCGTGTCTGATATGAAACCAGCGGCAAGATTGCGACCTCCTCGCCCTTCAATGCGATTACGCGAAAGCTGGTAATCGCCTAGAAGAGCGAAGGGTTGCAAGCTTGCCGTTTTATATCCCCAACTAATAATTGTTTAGCTCACTGCAAGATGATGCGAAAAGAGACTGTGGTTGGTATCGCTCTCGCTTGAATGCGCTGCCAGCCGCCGCCGCAGCAGGCAGGCCACGCGTCGCCATGTTCCCTTTCATGAAAATTGACACTGTACAGACATATGACAATGCATACGTCAGGCGCGCGTCAGGTTTATTGCGCGTGTACGAACAAGTCGGTGGTGTAGCCAGTGGCGGTCACCGTAGCGGAGCGAGCGGTGGTAGCGGCAGGTGGTGTGGGCGAACGAATGACGCGGTAGCTTCTGGCTCTCTGGTGAGCGCGTAGCATCTGAGAGAGAGTAACGTCAGCAAGCACTGCTGGGGGGGGGGGGGGGGGAGCGTGAACACAGTGGCTAGAATAGGGGAGGTGTGAAGACCACGCTGCCTGCGCTGATGCTCTCCACCGATGCCTCGACCAGCGCTGTCTAGGTGGCGCTGGTTGTACCTTACACGTTGTGGCTTACACGTCTTCGTAGCACTTATTTTATGGTACGGCTTTTTCGGGGGCCAGTCACCAGGTATTTATTAGTGCGGGTGTGTGTGTTTGAATTTTTTGTTGTTTTTTTTGCCACCCCATGGGGGAGGTGCGCGTACATTGAACACGCAAATTTTTGTAGTAGAGCTTAGACTTTCTTTTTTTTCGTACTGCAGGGCTCGAGTTTAGTATTTATCGAGTATAGGCACAATTGGTGTGAGAAAGACATGGTTAAAAAGACTGTAAAGTGTTCAGGATGTGGAGTGGGTTTGAAAGTGGACCCAAGCGTAGAAGCGGATGGAGAATAGGCTGACGCGAAGTGTAGGCAATGTGAGGTCGAGGAAAAAATGGAGAAAATGATAGTTGCCCAGAGTGAACTGCTGATGAGAATCGCCGAACTCGAGACTGCGTTGGCGACAGAGCAAGAGAAAACGAGGGCAATGGGAGAAGGACTGAAGTCCACCGAGGAAGCACTAGCGAAGCTGAACAAAGAAGCGACCTACGGAAAGAACGGTAGGGAACCGGCAACCATAATGGTGGAGAAGGCAGAGCAAGCAAGTTTGGAAAAAACAGGTTCAGCCGGTTCAATTGTCGCAAGGCCCAGCTTCAGCGGGGTAGCGGTGGGGCTGTGAGGGGACAAAGCAGCCGGCGTCACAGGTGCAAGTAGCCCCCAGGTGCAGGACGCTCCAGCTGAAAAGTCACAGCATGTGATAATCGCCGGGGACTCGAATTTAAATCGATGCACAGAAGCCATCAAAGAGAGGGTAAGAGGTGACAAGAGGGTTGCAGTAGGGGCGTTCCCAGGAAGCAAGCTTGAAGCAGTCATGAGGCAAGCGAGCGCAAAACTCAAAACATTAGCTGATAAACGAAACCTCGTGATAATTTCAGGCGGTTTAAACGATGTCTTAAATGAAGATACAGCAGGACTAGCAAGCACACTGGCGAAAGGCGTCGATGGCATGCGCGCCACTTCCCCTAAGGTACAGGTATTCATATGCACGATACCAGAGGTACCGGTGCGTGATAGCAACCTGCAAAGAGCGGTTGTCAACGCAAACCAAGAGATATGGCGGATGAGTCGAGAGAAAGGCATTGAGGTGGTGGAAATAAACAGAGGTACATAGGTGGGATGGTTTTCAACGAGACAGAATTCACTTTGATGGGTGGCTAGGTCATGAGGTGGGTTGGCGACTTGCAGGACGCGCAGTAGCTTTTTTGGGCGGCAAGCGAGCCCTTCGGGGTGCAGGATAGCTAGTAACGAGGAAAACAACCAGGGAGGCTCTTCGACAGGTGGTATGGACAGATACGATTCCAAAGTGGCACCAATATTTAAGATAGGTAGAGTCCGGGGCATAATTAGACGTAGCCACGAGCACCGAGCCAATTCAGACATAGGGTATATTAACATGCAGGTGGTAGGAACAGGCTGAAGTGGGAAGAGATTGAAGAACAGCTAAGGGAAGAGAGGCCGCCGGTATACGGTTTTGTAGAAACACAACTCAGGGACATGGAACAACCTCCGAACAATCCGGACTACGCGTGGGAATATTGTAATAGAACAGAAGGCAGCAGAAAGGGGTGGTGGTATTGGGGCATTCATTCGTAAAAGTACAGACTGGCAAAGGGTCAAGCAGGAGTTCAAGGAACATTTATGGCTAAAAGGGAAAGTGGCAGGTGAAATGACACTCCTTGGTTTCGTGTACTTGTGGACGGGAGCAAAGGCCAGAGAGGAAAACCAGGCAATGGTAGAGTGTATATCAAAGGACTTTCAGGAGTTAGAAAGAGAGGGCGAGATAATTCTACTAGGAGACATGAATGCACACATAGAAGATATAGATGGGTATACCGACCCGACAGGCAAAATGATCATGGATATGTGTGAAAGGATTCATTTGATCATTTGCAACAGTACCGAGAAGTGTGAAGGGCAAATAACATGGGAGGTAGGAAGGCTGCAGTCGACGATAGATTATGCACTGATGTCACATAGGATGTATGATAAGCTCAGGAGAATGCACATAGATGAAGGTGGCTCCAGAAGTCTGGGTAGCGATCACAAGCGTATCAAGCTAAGTTTTGGAAGGGCAGTGAAAGTGGGAAGGAGACAAGATGAGCAACTACAGGAAAATTTTTATCTAGAAAGGCAAATTGAAATAGCCACTAAACAAATTGAGAAAGTTATCATGGAGTATAATAAGACAGTGTGGACATACACGAATCTAATTAGACTCTTTGAGCTAGAGCTTGCTAAGACGCGTGACAAGTCACCCCGGAAAAGAAGACAAAAACCCAAAAGTTGATGGGATGAGGAAGTTAAGAAAGCCATAGCAAAACGTCAGGAAGCCTCCAGGGAACACAGACATGCTAAGCAGCGGGGTGAACCAACAGATGATGTTGAAAGAAAATGGGAAACCTTTCAAGCTGCAGAAGGGATGCAGTCCTTCTGATCAATGAAAAGATTAGAAGAAAGGGAGCTCAGTGGCTGGCAGAAGTATATAAAAAAGATAGAAAGGCAGCTGCGAAATTTCGGAACCATCTAAACTCCCTAAGAAATGAGACGAGCCTAGAGCAGAGTTTTATGACTACAGCCCAAGGTGCTAGGCTGGAAGGGGACGAAGCTATTGAATATATAAGAACAAGATTGACAGAAAATTTTCAACAAAGAAGTACTTTGTGTACCACAATAGACAAGGACGAATCAAGTGGTGCAATGGCGGTATTTTCACAACAAGAGTGGGAAAGGGCTGAGAAAAGGGTTCCTAGTAGTACATCAACAGGCCCAGATGGCATTCCAATTATGCTGATAAAGACATTAGGTCCGAAGTCTAAGCAGGCTTTGAGAGAGGCAGTGAGCAAAATAATAATCGATGGTGAAGTTCCCGATGGATGTAAACTTAGCAGGATGAGCATGATCTATAAAGGAAAGAGGGACAAAGCTGACATAAACAAGTACCGTCCTATAACAGTGACATCAGTGGTCTACAGGCTGGCGATGCTGATTATAAAGGAAAGACTGCAGGCATGGATTGAGGATGAGGGGGTGTTGGGGGAACTGCAGAATGGGTTTCAGAAACACAGGAGGTTGGAAGACAATCTGTTATCACTGACGCAGTACATCAAAATAGCAGAAAAGGAACACAGGCCCCTGTGGCTAGCAAGTTTGGATATCAAGGGAGCGTACGATAGCGTGGTTCAAGAGTAATTGTGGGGAATACTGGACACACTAGGCGTAGAACATGTAGTCACTAATCTTTTAAAGGATATCTATAAAGGTAACTAGGTAGTTGTAAAGTGGAAAAACAGGTATACAAGCCTGCAGAGGTAAAATGGGGGCTTAGGCAGGGGTGTCCCCTGTCACCCTTATTATTCATAATGTACCTACAAGAATTAGAGGCCAAATTAGAGGCCAAATTAGAGGAAAGGGGACTGGGCTTCAACCTGTCTTTAGTCAAACAAGGAAAACTCATTGATCAGGCACTACCATAATTAATGTACGCAGATGATATAGTGCTAATGGCCAACAACAAGGAAGATTTGCAGAGATTGATGAACATCTGCGGTAATGAGGGAGATAGGTTAGATTTTAGATTCAGTAAGGAAAAATCAGCAGTCATGATTTTCAATGACAATGAAGGTAGTGAGCTTAGAATACAGGAGGTCACGCTAGAGATAACAGATAAATACAAATATCTGGGCGTATGGATAAGCAATGGGTCCGAGTACCTGAGGAACACGAAATATACGTGACGACTAAAGGTAACAGGAATGCAGCAGTGATGACAAATAGGGCACTGCTGAATTACAATATGTATGATGTTGTGAGAGGAATATGGAAAGGGGTCATGGTTCCTGGGCTGACGTTCGGCAATGCGGTCTTGTGCATGGTGCATGAGATCAGAAGTTCAAGCAAGATTAGAAATTAAGCAACGTGGAATAAGTAGGCTTGCTTTAGGTGCTCACGGGAATACACCAAATCAGGGAGTACAAGGTGATATGGGATGGACATCATTTGAGGGCAGGGAAGCTATCAGCAAGATAAAATTTGAGAAGCGATTGAGAGAAAGGGGGGAGGAGCGTTGGGCTAGGAAGGTTTTCAGCTACTCGTGCATGAAGAATGTCGATACAAAATGGAGGAAGCGAACCAGGAAATTGACTGGTAAATACTTAGAAAACAGCAGGTGGCCAAACCAAAAAGAGAAGAAAGTGAAAGAAACAGAGACTGACATGTGGAGAATGGGCATGATTAAGAAGTCCGCACTAGAGATCTATCGAACTTTTAAGCAGGAAATTGCCAAGGAAAGGATCTATGACAAAACTCGGGGTAGTTCTCTACTGTTTGAGGCCAGGACGGGAGTACTGCAAACCAAGACATATTGAGCCAAATACGAAGGGGTAGACACAGTATGCAGTGCGTGTGGAGAAGAAGAAACTGCCGAACACTTGATAATGTTCTGTAAAGGGCTTCACCCTATAGTTCAGGATGATGGCGCAGAGTTTTTCAAAGCACTGGGGTTTAGGGACAGTGAGGGCAAAATAGACTTTAAGTGGGTAGAAATAACTAGAAGTAGGTTATCTGATTGGTGGCTAAAGTCAAAGCACGGGTGAAAATTAAACCCTTCACAGCAAAGTACGAATTCTCAACCTCATTATTTAAGAGAAAAAAAATAAATCTAGTTTTTGGTTCATTAGGTATTACGGCTAGGTGGCGCCAGCCACCGCCCGATCTAAAGGGTACAGCCATATCCATCTATCCATCCACGTCGCTCGCTCGGCGGCTCGCAGCAGCGAAGCTGCCATGTCGAGGCTCATTTGTGGCTGATATGGTTTTTTTTGTACAGTAAATTTTATGTGCATCTACTATATTGCAGGGCATAAGTGCATCATATATAAATGAACTTCGCGGCAGATATTATCAAACATTATCACCGTATGGTGTGACCATACCCATAGCATCATAAGTGAATCTTTAAATCAATCGCAAACATCGCGGCCAGCTAAGCTTGCCACTGCTAGCGATCGTTACTTGGTGCTAAGAATGTAACCGACTAATATTTTAGGGGGATTGCCATTTCGCAAGATTATAAGGAAGCTCAAGAAGCACAAAATACTACTGTGACATTGATATCAATTTCTTTAATGTTGTTATACTTAACATTTTGCATGAGATAGTTTTTAAGGACTTAATCATTCTTGCGTATGCAGAGTGGAAATAATTTTCGATTAACAACTGCACAGAAAATCGGACAGCGTTTTACTTTTCTTACAAATTTTATTTGAAGTTGGGGGCATCATAGTAGAGAACAAAGCTAGCACACTACAGTGTGATGCACATCACATCGTTCTTCAAAGCTTGAGGTGCTTTGATCTTTCTCTAGCAGAACTTCTCTGTTTGTTTAGAGGTTTCGTGAAGAAGTGAAGCCGTGTGAGAACATAAAACTTGATTATGTTGCTCGTCAGATCTTGCTTGTGTGAGTCACACCCTACGGATGCTACGGTCTGCATTGAATTAAGAAGTTCAACTATAGTGTCCCTTTGGAGCTTATTATAACTGAACCACAATGTAAATGTGTCCTCCAGTGCCTCCACAAATGAAAATAGCTCAGGAGACGGGTACAAGAGCCCTCCAACATCACAGAATGCTGTGAATGACGCAAGGTTCTCATCTGCGTTCTCGAGGGATGTGAGCAGCTGCTCAAAACAGTCCCGGCATTTCGTTGCCATAACTTTCCTCCGCGTCACATAGCCAGCCAAAGAGTGCACCAGTCTTGCGTCACTGACTTGCACAGGATACACATGGTCAGAAAGGACAGTCGATGCCTGTAGTACACTTGAAGCTTCGGCCATCTTTCCAGTGTCCAGTAAATTGTCGACATTGTTGGCCACTTCATCAGTTCCAACTAATGACGTAAGTGTGCCACCTGCACAGTTGCCCGAGTCCGGTGCTTTTACCAAATTGTAAAAGCTGAGAAATTCACGGCAGTAAGGAGCTGGGTCGATGTGGGATCGTTGCATCTGGATAACTAACGAATAATCCCAAATAGCTTTTCGATTGGATCTTGGCTGAGGCGTGAAGTCAACAAATATTTGTACTGCACTTCCTCTGACAGGTATGTTAAATATTCCAAAATGCCTTGCAGAGTTACTCTTAGACCTTCTGCAGTGTTAGCAGACAAAAAGCCTGCCTTCGTAGGTCCGGTGTAGGCTTCCTAACGGTCTAAGTATGCTAGAACACCCTGCAGTACTCCTTCCTGTCCAGAATTTTTTCTTAGTGCCGTTGAAGCCACTCTGGATGTCATCACAACAATTAGCTTTTCCATGAAGCGAACAAATTGTTCTGTCGCTTCTCTATATGAACATGACTTTTAGATTGCTTCTTTGTATAAGAAAAGCCCGCGTGTAACCTCAAGGCTGAAGAGATGTAATGCATAATTAACTTTTATTTTTTCGAAGTTGTTGGGGTTCAAGTGCACTTCTGTAATCTGCGGCATAGCTTTCAACGTTATAGCACACTTGTCCAAGTTGTGAGCTATCCTGATTGGGCTAGCATCAATGTGCCCATCTGGTGTTTTATAGCCATTTTTGATGAAGCCATTCTTGATGCACTTTACTAAATGCGGAAAGTCAGACAGAAAGAAAAGCCGCCTCTTGACGTCAGTTGGATGAGGTGCTGAAGGCTTAATACTAAAGTGCTTATTTGGGCCGGTTGGTACATGGTCAACGAAGTGAAAACAGCGCGTAACACAGGACACAGGACAGAGAAGAGACGGACGAGGCGCTGGTCCGTCTCTTCTCTGTCCTGTGTCCTGTGTTACGCGCTGTTTTCACTTCAAGGCTTAATAGCTGATGCCGAACCAGATATTCCAAATCTATGCCACATTGCACGGTTCCAAGGTGCTCCATCCGATGTCACATAGTCTACCCTGAGGCCAGCATTCTCTGCCAGGATAAGTGCTTCTAAAATGATTTTGGAAAGCAGTGGAGCTTTCACATTGCATCTGGATGCAAATACACCCAAGATTTGGTGCCATGAATCTGACAAAGGTTGAAACATTATCCCAAGACCATGATCACATGGAACACTTTTGTCAGCCTCGGGAGTGAAAGAACCAAGGTCTACAAATCCATCAACTTTTCCACTTCCCCGCTGAACACCAAAGTTTTCTGCAAGTTTCATTTCGTCAACGATCAGTCTACCATGACGTTCAAAGTCTCCCATATTAGCAGTCTTCTTAGAAATGACCGAGAGGACACATTTCTTAAAACCAAAGCACGTGTCGTACTTCTTGATGAATGCTCTGAGGCATGTACGACTGGGTAGCACAAGAATTTTCTCCCTACGCTTATGCTCATAAAGTCGTGGGCTCTACATGTGCATGATGACACACTCCAACATCCAATCCGGGTTGTAGCGCACGGCATTTCGGGACTTGCGCCTTACAGCTTCAAAACACTGCATTATAGGATTTTTCTGTTTGGATGGGAGCTTGTCTATTTTGCCCAAGAGTGCGCTTTTTTCAATTTCTTCATTCTCTAGTTTTAGCTGTGCAATGGTCTGGTCGAGAGTCTTCACCTTGTTTCTAAGGCGGCGTAATGTTTGAGCTTTAGCTTTAAGCTTTGTTGCATGGGTCAGTTTGCCTGCTGTTTTCTTTTTCTGGTATCTCTGATTGACAAGGAGCTTTCTCAAGTACTTGCAACTCATGCAGCGTCTTTCATCTTGACTTGAGGTACCTTTACAATTGTGATGGTAGAGCTTCCCATTCCAGACCTTCAAGTTCTTACCAGATGATGCAAAAGGAAACTCGCACAACAAGCTTTCCCCTGAACACACTGGCATGGCATCAACAGTCTCCAGAAGAGAATCTGGTTCATATGACCCATTCATCGAAATTTTCACACCACGCACAAATACTTCATGTGTTATGGCACTTCCACTAGCACAAAATTTAACAAGTTTCTCTGCGTGTAGAAGGCTCATGTCCGAGCTGGGCGTGCACAAGCTACAGGTGACTTTTAGCAGTTCCTCACTGAATACGTGCCTTTACCACCGATTTGAAGGAAGTGGAACGTGCTTGTAGTCGTAAACGGGCGCAGCTGGAAGGTCGGGTGGCTCCGGTTGATCCTGCGGCTCCTCTTGCGGCTCCCGGTCGTCGTCCTTTCGACGTCTTTTCTGAGGAATCACAAGCGGTGGGTGTGATCTCTTCCTGGGTTTTCTTTTTTGCACCACACGTTTCGAGAGGTAGAAAGGAGCATTTGGAAAGATTGTTGGGACGGTATGCGGCAATAGTACAGGCCTAGCTCTGTCCAAACGCACTACCTCACCGTTAATAACGTGCTCGAAGTGGCGCGATATGAACTGCTGATCGAAGTGGAGCTCGCTCGCAAACGGCAGCATTCTTTTCCAAAAGCTTGTCTGTTCTTGGTATATTACGCTGCCACTGCTGGAACAAATGGTCGTCTTTCGGGACTCCAAACAATGAAAGCTTCTGCTTGCATGATTTGTACCCTGTTGAGCATCTGGGCACATAACAGTGGCTCTGACGTCTGCTCATGGCACACACTCCGCAAAAGACATAACGTAGACACGAGAAGGCTGTCCGAACAGCAAATGCAGCACGAAAGAACAGCTTAAACAGGCAAAAGAATTACGTTTGACCGGCGAGTTGCAGCGTTGAACAACTTGCGCAGCCTGAGAGCCTGACGTGTATACGAAGGCGCGCGCCACCTAGCGGAAACATCGTCACTACCTCCCATTGCAGCCGCTTGGCGGTGATCACACTTCTAGTATTCTAGCCACTGTAGCGTGACTTCAACGCGCCACTGCGGCGTGATCTACTTGGCACCGCTTCAACACCTGCGGCGGGGAAAGTGCGTTGCAGCGCGTTCATACAAAAGCACGGAAAGGCAACGTTACACTGGCCAGTCAAAGAGCTGCTTCGCATCTAAAAAATTTTGGGGATCCTTAAGCTTCAACTTTAAAACTTGAATGCAATAGCGATAATCTGTTCCTAGTGCGCACCTGAAACATTTAGTGCACGAAATATTTCAAACTGGCGATGCACTCTCTACGTGGCCTTAAAAGTGCAGTAGCGTGCATATCTTTAGTACTGCGTGACTGACTCTAAACTACAAAGTCATTCTAATAATTCTATTTTCTGCCGCCCGATAGAAATATACGCTTGTACCATGCACTATTGCGGCAATATTTAATGTTTTATTGTGAAGCATGTATTCAGAACCGTCGTAGTTCTAGAGCATGACACTCACTTTAAGTGCAATTCCAAGCAGTTGAAGTTATTTTTAATGTAATGACAAGCAGTGGCGTGTCCGTGTATGAAACATCTAGGGGTAGTCAAAACCGTTACTTATTCATGTGTGAGCACGGAGCATCGCGCTCCTTTCGCAAACGTGGTCGCTGCCGTGAACGAAGTGTCCTTCGGACTCCCAGTAATATCTACGCAAACCTGCGCGGAAACACAAGACGTACAGACCACCTCCATCACTAGATACGCGTGTGTGCACGAGAGAACACGCAATGTAGAGGCACGTGTGCATATCAACATGATGGGTGACGATCTTTAAAGCACGCCCTCAATGACAATCGCGCCATCTCGATGGTGATAACAAGGACATGCTGAAACCACCGAGCTCCGAGTACCACTTACCGAAAATGGTGTATAGAAATACCTCGCCGTTAGTAAGCTGAAGAACATGCTGTTTGTGGCCGAGTCAGTTCGCACCACACGCTGCGCAGAGAGAGGTCGTAGGGTACGACTCCCGGTGGCAAAACTTTTATCTCGAGTTATTTATTTGCCACCTCTTGGTGAACATTTATAATGTCATATCCGTGATGGAAATACGTCAATGGAGCCGTAGTGAACCCCCTGCCCCCCCCCCCCCATAGTTAAATAAATGAACTGGTGCGCGAGCTACACCCTCCCTTCGTTTTCGCTATAGCGAGAAACGAAAGAGTTAAATAACGGGATGAAAAAGCCAATGCACGGGGCAACTAATGTCATGGCAAGTTTTTGAAAAGTGGCGCTGGGAGCTGGAAAAGTATAATGGCGTATTCGGTTGGCCGCTCTGGTCCTCCGACTCAGAGTTCCCAGATGCAGAAGCAGCTCGCAATCGGAACGAGAGAGGCAGCGTACTAATCGAATAAATCGACGATCTCAGAGCGCTTAGAGCAGCCAAAGTCGCTTTAAGAGCAGCGCGCCAGTAGCGCCACCACGCAGCTAGCGCTGGAAGCTGCCGAGTAAACAATAAAAACTGCTGCGCCACGTCAAAAAATGGGGCTGATCAGTTCTGTGGACATCTTTGACAAGTCTAGCCTTTCTTATATTCTATCTCTCTGTCTGACATGTCTGGATGTAGCGAAAGCCGTGTGAGCTCAGCACATAAATCTGGTTATCGTCCTCATCCGAGCTGCTATCTTCAAGGCAAAACGCGAGGCTGTCTGCGAGCTGCTGTAATGCAGCACTGACGTTTCCTGCGCTTTCGCTAGCCACCTCGTTATTGACATGGTGCCTTTATGGCTTCGTAGATGTGAATTCGCCCCACACATGCGCAAAAACGCTTTTAACATCGCACGTGTACGAAGTATAACGCGTCCGGTGAGTCCCCTTTCCGAAATGCACGCTCGTGCTCCTCATCTCACACACCTGCAGGTATCCACGTGATTGGCTGGCTTGTGTCACGTGATCCATCCTCCCGGTCAGATAGTGCCACGCTCTCCCTTCGAAGTCGGGAGCGCTCTGAGTCAGAGGCTGGCGCTCTACACGAACCAACCGAAGGAAGCCCAAGCGCTCAAATTCTACGAACCGAAGGCACAGCCACTTTTCAGAGCACTCGAAAACGCCCTCCCAAATACGCCATAAGAAGTCACAGTTTCACCGTGAAGGTAGAACCATGAAAATGCGCGTACATACATAGCCTTCTCAGAGCGTGCGCAGAAAAAAAAACATGTTCACATTAATGGTGGACACTTAGCGCATGCTCGATAAAATTACAGTAATCATACTAAAAGGAACCATGAGAAGCATGCGACTTAACGCGTCCGACGTTAACGCGTCTTTGCAAGTGGAACCAACGATGAATTCACTGTAGTTTCTGTAACTGTTACTGGTACAACCCCTGTTGAAACACGTTACGCGGGTTAACTTCCACGCCACGCGGGATCATCTGGGTTCATCACGCGTCTTTGAAATCTTGTTCCCCGACGCCATTACCTGATATCGGAGAGTGTAATTATAAAGCCCACAACCTCTAACACAGCCACTTACGCAGGGCTGAACACGCTATCGCGTGAGTGCCTTCTTGCAGTGCCTGGGCCTGCTGTTGCGCATGCGAAGTCGGGGTGGTCATGCCGCACATCACCTGATTGAACTCCACCGTAAGCTGCTTCGCATCTAAAACTTCTTCTTGAATTCATACAGTACTACTGAAGTGACACGCACGTGTCGCCTTCTTTTGCCGATACAAAACGCTCCCATCAATTCTTTGGGTGTACTATTTTCGGGGATAAGCCACAAATAAAAAAATCATAGTCCACAAGCGCTTGAAGAGCAAAGACCTATATGCTTATGCAAATTTTGGCCTCCTTTGTTTTTATGAACGTTTCGTTCATGCTCCCTTATCCACTGATTCAAACATCTGCTGGTTTACTCTAACTGATTGATTCATATGTGGTGTTTACCGTCCTAAAACCACCATGTGATTACAAGAGACGCCGTAGGGGAGGGCTCCAGAAATTTCGACCACCCTGGGTTCTTTCGCGTCCACCTAAATCTAAGCACGTGGGCCTGCAGCATTTTCGCCTCCATTCAAAATGCAGCCGCCGCAGCCGGGATTCTATCCCCCGATTTGTGGGTCAAAAGACGAGTTCCTTAGCCCCTACACCACCACGGTGGAAGCCTGGCGTTTCCTATGTAAGAAGACTCGCATGTAGTAAGAATCTCGTAGAGTGCTTCTCCGGTACATCTCGTTTAAGATAGCCCATGCTGAGTGCCACATCCTCTTAAATTGCTTGTTTGTTTTATTTTCATAGCAACTATAGGAACACTCTCGGCTTATTTTTGCCGTCAGCGTTTGTCTCCGCCATCATGCTCCGTATACCCATATGTATCTGTATACTTCAAAAGCTAAAAAAATTAATTTCTAAAATTATTTTTTACGAGCGGGATCACAGACGGATCTCTTGCTCTACAGCGCGAGGCGTAAACCACTGATCCACGACACCGCACGGCCTTCCACATTCCAACAGCGAGATATTTATACATATAGACGGTTTTCTGCCACGGTGAACGGGCACTGCCACGTTTGAACACGTCATCTAATGACCTTCTCCTTACCAGGAGAGAACGAGCCGACCTGTTGCGGCTGTGCACCGGATGCGTGTGAACCGCGGCCCGCCACTACCTCAAGGGACGCTGCGCCTCCACAGCCTGCAGCCGCTGCGGCGACCCCGAGACCCTCGAGCACCTCCTCTGTGCCTGCCCTGCCTTGGCACAGGAATGCTCAAGGGTCACCGTGGCCCACCGGAGACATGGCCTTCCTGCCACCACCCTGGAGCACCTGCTCTACCCATCTCGTCTCCCTCTACCAGCGCTCCGGAGACTGGGGGAGTTCCCGCACGAAACGGGAATAGCGGCCTACAGCTGAGAACGAGACCCTTGCCAACCTTATCCTTGCTGCCGGACTGCTGTTCGTGTTGAAGATGACTTTGCCATTGCTTACGTAATCTTTTTATCTTCTTATCACTTTTCTCCCATTTCCTTTCCCCACAGGCACTGCGTCATGCTCCCTACCAGGCTGCAGAAATTAGATGCCTTTTTCCTGTTCTAACCCTTACCACCACCACCACCACCTTTCCACTTCTTCACCGTTGCCGATTTCCGACTGATTCACCACCACCGCTCCCAGATAGAAGGCCAGCAAAGTGGGCGCAGCACATAGAACACACCGCCCGCTTTTCTTTTTGGTTCTTTTTTTCTCTTATGCACTGCGCCGTATCGCGTTACAGCTGATAGAAATAAAGTGCCATTTTCTTTTGTCAAGGATAACTACCACCGCCGTTGTTCGCCTTAGGTTGCCGGGCAGCATCCGCCACACGCCACATCACACCCGCGCCGCCGAGAAGGCCATGGCGCTTTGGTGTGGTGGCGCCATCTAGTTTTGCAGAACAAACTAGCTGCAGAAAACGATTTATACACAACTTACCGGGTGGTCTAGTGGCTAATGTACTCGACTGCTGACCCGCAGGTCGCGGGTTCAAATCCCGGCTGCAGCGGCTGCATTTCCGATGGAGGTGGAAATGTTGTAGGCCCGTGTGCTCAGATTTGGGCACACGTTAAAGAACCCCAGGTGGTCGAAATGTCCGGAGCCCTCCACTACGGCGTCTCTCATAATCATATGGTGGTTTGGGGACGTTAAACCCTACATATCAATCAATCAATCAACACAACTTACTGGTACGCTAATCTAGGGGGAAATTGTGTGTTCTCAGCATTATTCACCTTAGCATTACTACCGAGACGACGCGCGCCGCGCCCCACTCGTCATGACCGTTGTAATCACAAGTTGATCTCTTACGCGCACTTTGACCGAGGTTGAAGGGGGTGGCGGAGGAGCCCTTGCGCGTTAACGGTTATGTCGCGATGGCAAAAAATTGTGCGCTACCGTACTTTATTAAAGGGAACACCTGACCAGCGCTCTGCGGCGGCTGCCAGTGATGCCATCAACCGACGAGTCATGGCCGGTAGACAAGCGCTGCTAGATTACACTCCCTCCCCATTCGCACAAATGTTGCCTCAGTTTCGTTGTTTCAAAAGCTTCCATACCCTCGCCACAGTCTCACGTTGTCTTTCTGTAGAGGTGGCGGTAGCTCGACGCTGACGTTTGGCTTGCGCTTCCCTGGCCCGCAGTTCGGGATCACCTCGTCTGTGCAGGCGTTTGCGTTCGGTATCACGAGCCCGGCGCTGCTGCGGCGTCGCGGCAATCTCAGCAGAGGTTGCAGTGCTCCTACGGCTGGCGCCGACGTTGACGTTACTGTACTTATCTGGACCAGAGTAAATCGATAATTACGGAAGCCAACCGAGTGCATGTGCTTGCATGAAGTCAATGAGGAAGCGGAGTGTGTCTACGGCTGCAGCATGGTCGGAGGAGAGGAGAGAAGGCGGCCGAACACTTGGTCAAGGAGAAAAGTAGGAGAAAAAGCAGGCTTATGCTCAGTGGAGCGCGGACGCCACCGGTTTAAGCTCGCTCATGAGATGCTTTGCATCCAAAAAGTGCGGAGCATGCACAGGAACAACAAACAACAGCACTTGTGGATGTGAGAACTCACGTACGTAGACACTCATAAAAATGAAGCTGAAAATGCCTAAACACAGCAGTCAATTAGCGCAATGACCGATGTGCACGAAAATGCCTCTACAAAGACTAATCAAAACCAGAGTAAAACAAAAAATTGTTGCAGGTTTGCCAACCACCCACTTTTACAAACATACCTCCAACCATGGGAAGGGTATGATCATCGATGAGTTGTAAAATATATATTTAGTGGGACCTTCCATATATAATAAAATCTGGGTTTTAACGTCCCAAATCCACGATATGATTATGAGAGACGCCGTAGTCATGGCCTCGACGAATTTCGTTCACCTGGGGTTCTTTAACGTCCACCTATATTTAAGTATACGAGCCTGAAACATTTTCACCTCCATCGATTATTCAGCCGCCGCAGACGGGAGTCGATTAGCTTAACCTTCTGATCCCCGCACACCCTGAGCTGGGGTGCTATGCAGGATCGGCTGAGTTTCACAAAATTTGGGATATTCTCGAACTCTGGTGACACCCCCTTTTGAATGAGCCAACAATACGACATACAAATCCACCCCTCAGCGCGCTGCATTTCATTGGTTACGATAAAAGGAGTCATCGCGTCAAAGATGGTCGACTAATGTGGGCGGTGTTTTCTAAGCAGAGGCATCCTCTTTCATTTGTCTGTCATTCCATTGAGTGCAGAAGGGCACCCATGCAATAAAAATGTCAGAAACTTTTCGTACTGATATTTTTAGAGTCACGGGCGTTAGAATTTATTTTGAAACGTTTAATGCTTGCACTAAGTCTGTTTTAGAATAATGAGCACGGTGGCTTCTGTAAGCAGTATCAGCCATTCGTTTTACAACATCGCGACCACAGCTAAACCCGAGGCTACGTGTTATTCATCATGGCTCGTCTGTAGCGCGCTTCTCGGCGGGTGTGCGTCGTCTTTGTTGCCATTGCTCGCTAGCACCCGACCACGCGCGGCTGCCTAATTTTGGGCAAAGCTTCTAAAGCTGTAGGTCTGTCCCTTCTAGCTCGTGGTAGGTGACCACCTAGCTCGATGAGTCACTCAGCAGGTGTGGACGGACAGACAAATGGGTAGACAGACAGATAGATGGACAGACACACAGACAGATGGACAGACGATTCACAGTTTACCGATAAAACCCTCCGAAGCTTCACCCCACTCATCATTATTCACTCCGTAGACATGCTGTGATTTTTTTGGGGCGGACGGTATACTTATATAGTAAGGCCAGGACATGCTATGACCAAACCATTTACACCGTCATAGTAAGGTTGAAGTAATTGCGCCACATATTACAAATACCATGATAATGAAAGCATGTAAAGCTAGAACCGGCTAACTGAAGCATGTTAGTCGAAGAGCTAATTAAACTATGTTAATTAACGTAACGTTAATCATGAGGACGCAAAGTAAAACCCTGCTAATGTGTACTTACTAATATGATGACAATCAGTATCCTGCTAGTCAGGATTACGCTTAATAGCTCCATATTGATCATGGCCTTGCTAGTTGCACAAGAGATAATTGCTTTTTAATTGAAGCCTTATAAACGAAGACAAGACAGCTCAGCGTAATGGTCATTAAGCCTCAGCCAATTAGTACAATCAAAATTAAGGTAGAGCTAATGCGGACCTCACTTCGAAGCTGACCACGCACATGACCAGATGACCAATTTAAGCTGCAAGAGGCTAGGTTATCACGAGCTCCTCCATGGCTACAGCCTTGCGCAGGTAGTGCAAGCTCACCAAATTATTTTATGTTGAAAGAAACTGCCGCATAGCGTTTACCGCATCGAACGCTTGACAGCCACATCGGCACTATCGCAGTCACGAGTTCCACTCGGGCCTTCTCAGAAACAACGAGTTTGTATCTGAGTTCACTCATCAATCAGTTTGATTGACAGACGCCCGCGGTGAAGGTCGGGTACGCCCACAACGTTACCTCGTCCCGAGGAGCAGTACTCACGTCGAGCAGCCCGATTAACATATCAGATTTATCGCGCAGCATGTGCACAGACACATGCAGAAGTAAAAGTGATATCGCCATGCGGCTACGATGTCTCGCATTCAATTTCCTTACACTCACGACGTATCCAATCACAGGAGCGTTGCCGCCAAGATGCGAGCGTGCCTGGTGACCACCTGTCCTTATGTTTATCTGTAACTCTTGACAGAAGCGAAACGAGCAGCACGAGAGTGCTGCATGTGCACCCTTGCTGCCTTCGAGAGTGGGAATTTCCATGCTGTAGGGGGAATGAAAGAACCTGTCCGAAACAGAACATACGCCCACCAGCA
Organism: Rhipicephalus microplus; assembly: GCF_043290135.1. NCBI lineage: Eukaryota > Metazoa > Arthropoda > Arachnida > Ixodida > Ixodidae > Rhipicephalus > Rhipicephalus microplus. The sequence continues at coordinate 334,264,725 of NC_134710.1, forward strand.
CGCCTGTAGGAGGCACGCGTTGAGTTGGCAAATAATCAGCGTGACAATCACGCTGACGTCACTGCAGTGTTTAAATGTTGACTGAGTGGCGGCGCTGCCGTGTTCACATGCTGTGTTTTATGGCGATAACAATTATGTAGACAATCTCGACTAGATTTTGCCACTGGCGTTGGCATCGCCGTCACTCACCGCATACGTATACGTCTCTCTATATATAAAAATGCAAGAAAAAAAATCCAGAATAAGACTCTGGCACGCGGAATTCAACTTGGGTCCTCAGAAGCATGAAATTGAGACGTGAGCCACTGATCCCCCGAGGAGCACGTCCTTGAACGGGTGAAACGGTAAGCTATTTATATCTATCACTTACAGCTGCTGACGGGCATCTCGGGGGAATCGTCGTGTTTTCAGCAATACCAGCAAGACGGCGCAATAAGCTCGCGTTGCCAGATCACACTGCATTGCACGCTCTAATCTCCCACGCGTACTTTGCTTCGCTTAGAAGGGGGGGGGGGGTGACACACCTTCGCGTGCCGTTACCTCGCGGTGGGGAGGATCGTACGTCTTTGCTGGCCGCCGGCTTTGCCTGGAACGATTCTGTTGTAGTTACCGGGCGCACAAAGGTCACTGCAATCATGCAGTCTTCGTTTGCGAAAAGCGCGCGCTTTTCAGACACAGTGAGACGCTTATTCGAGTGCATCTGTACCTGTGAGTACGTTTCGTGCGTCATCTGTGCATGAGAAATGTGGGGCACGTTTCGATCCGCTACGACGATTATTCCCAAAAAGTGCAGAACACACAAAACACCTTGTCGCTCTTGCGAGAACAAAGGCAGCTCCTTTTTCTCTTCACAACAAAACATTATTCATTGGGTGAAAACGCTATATTTTCGATAAAGCGTCACAATCAGTTACAGAAATATAGCTATCCTATGGCCAGCGCCAACCGTCCTGAAATACCACCACCTGCCCCTCGAAAGACTTTTCAATCTTTGTTATTTATACTAATATTAGAAGCTTCCTTTCCAAAAATGAACTGCACCGTGACGTCGTATCCTCATCAGAAAGTGATTTACTTATTTTGACAGAAACGTGACTTACTAATAAAATCGATGACATTGAAGTTATGAATAAACTGACAAACTTTATTGTGTTTCGCAAGGACTAGAAGAGTGCTCGAGGTGGTGGTGTTCTTATCGCTGTAAAAAACAACTCAAGTGCTCCACTCTTCACGTGACCACGAACCTGAAATTTGTATAGCTTATATGTCGAGCTAATCCGCTACTACACCTATGTGTCTATTATCATCCATCCAACAGTTATGCGGACTTCCCTGGTGAGCCCCATATTATCTTCGCCTTTTTAACAAAAAAAAATCCTGAACGCATGCGTCTTGCTTTTTGGGGACTACAACTACTAGCACATCGACTGGATTGATTATTCTAGCTCAGGCATCAGTAATGCAGGAGTCAAAGGTTTACTAGATGTTTGCGTAATTTCAACCTCTCAATGATCACAAAGGGGCTGACGCGTGTAACTTATGATACTGTAAACATATCTGACTTGATACTAACCTCGCATCCAGATAGCATGACATTCATGAACTATTTAAACGAAATAAACGACAACAAAGTAATTCACGCAGTTTTCTCTATCTCACCCGTGAAACATGATACAGACCGGAAAACAATTCATTTGTATGACAAAGGAAATTATAGCGCTATTAATAGTGAAATAAAAGCATTCTACTAATATTTTGAATCGGGCTTGAAAAATTGTTCCGTCAATGAAAACTAGTGGCTCTTATAAAACAGGCTGTTTAACCTTGTCGCACAGTATATAGCGCTCATCACACTCCAGCCTAATCGCAATCGGCCATGGTTTACAAGCACACTAAAAAAACTTGAGAACAAAAAGAAACTTCTTTTTTTGCTCCGCTCAACTTCGGCCAAGCCCCATCTCCCGGAATAACTAATACGACACTGAACACATCTAGTTGACCGCTACCCTACAACAGAAACAGTCCTGTTTTTCAGACCAGCTCCGCATGCTCAACTTTTGGCAAAATTATGGCAAGTAATCAACCCTAAATCAGCACTTGGTATCAGAAATTCTAAGGACCATTAAATTTCATCTGTCATACAGTGTGCGAAGTTGTTTAATTCTGATTTTGCGTCCATTTTCACAACTGAACCACCCATGCCTCTCCTTCCAAATACTGTTCACGTGAGGCTTCACATGTCAGCTATTATTACTTCACCAGCCACAATATCTACGCTGATTGACAATCATAAGTTTTCACCATATGCCACTGTAGATGAAATGATGTCGAAGCTACTAAAATACCAAATGCATATCTGCCATGTACCTAACCTTGTTGTTCTCACAATCATTATAATCAGGCTCCCTTCCAGATGACTGGAAGATTGTTCCAGTCTTTAAACAAGGTAACCGTGAGTCACCATAAACTATCGCGCCATGTCTATTCCTTGCATTCCTTCCAAAATCATGAAACGCCTCATATTTTCACACGTTATGAATTTTCTCGGCAGCAATAGCTTTTTCTATCCGTCGCAGCATGTTTTCCATAAGCATCTATTATGTGGATCGCAATTAACTACATTTATGCATGATATCCACTGAAACCTTGATCGTTACATTATAACCATCGTCGATTTTCTTGACTTTTCCAAGGAATTTCATTAATTAGTGCATAAAAGATTAATATTAAAACTTTCTCACTCAATCTTGCACCATAACATCCTCACAATAATAAAAGAGATTCTTCATAACTGATGACAATCTGTCATTATTAACAATACTGCTTCTACATTTTAGCCGGTAACATAGGGCGTAACTCAGGGTTCAGATTTAGGTACACTATTTTCGATATACATAAACGATCTACCATTGCATCTATCCTTTAACATTTGAATGTATGCCGATGGTTGTTCATATATCAATCTATCACTAATGATAACGACCGCATCTCATTGCATATTGACCTAAATAACGTTAAGTAGTGGTGCGACGAGTGGTTCATAGCCTTAAATCTTCATAATTGTGATTCTATGTCAGTTTTCCGCTGCCGTAATCATCATACTCTTCTTTTCGAAATTGACAACACCCCCATAGTCAATGTTGCTCATTGAAGTACTGGGCATTACTATCACACATGATCCAAACTGGTCCTCTCTTGTGACTAACCTCACATCATCTTCAAACGAAACCCTGGGATTTCTCAAACGTAACCTTCGCAGCAACGTAACCTTCACTCAACACGTAAAACTACTCGCATATAAGACATTGGTTTGGCCTAACCTCTAATTTGCATCACCAATTTGCAATCCTCATGAAATCTATCTCAGCGACGCCGTAGAATCTGTTGAAAACTGCGCCGTAAGGTATAGAAATTCATCCTTTTCATATGACAATAAATTTTGTCATCAAAAGCAGATTCTGGTTTTCATGTACTAGTAAATTGCCCTCACTTCTATAACAGTTGCCCCACCACGGTGGTCTAATGATTAAACTACTCGGCTGCTGACCCGAAGGTTGCGAGATCAAATATCAGCTGCAGCGGCTGTTATTTCGATGGAGACCAAAAAACTGCAGAGCCATGTGCTCAGATTTGGGTGCACGTTAAAGAACCCCAGGTGGTCGAAATTTCCGGGGCTCTCCACTAAGGAGTCTTTCATAATCATATGGTGGTTTTGGGACGTTAAACCCCACGTATGAATCAATTTGTAATAGTTCGCTTCGCCAACCACCTTACATTCTACCTCCTATGCTCATTTCTTTGTGCACAGGCCATTATTTTAACGTTGCTCGTCCAAGTGCTTGTATTATAACTTGATGGTCGTCACTTTTCCACTACACCACGAAAGACTGGAAAGGCCTTTCACAACACATCACTTCCATCACCCCCTCCCCGGCCTTCATTGAAAAAATGACAAGATTATTTGTGGAAAAACTTCGTAATTTTTCTGTATATAACCGCCTCTTATGCAATACCCCTCTGGCGTCCTTAAGGTATATCAATGAAATTAAGTGGAATGGAACTGCCACATACGTTCGCAATACCGCAGCATAGGCCGAGACAGCACGACAGATCACCCAAAAACTACTCATAGTATCTCAAGATTCTCGAATATACCTGTGAGATCGTGTCACCGGGACGTTTCCTATACGCGCGGTTTACTAGCCCTCTTGTGGATTCCATGTAGTCACAAAGACCTCTCCGGAAAGTTGTTTTCTACGTCGGACCATACAAAGTTCGGCGCAAAGTTACTGATCTTACATTTCCGCTTTGGTGCCACTAAGATGCTTACGACCAGTGCTTTATAACCACTTCCATTCACTCCACTTTGACTCGGATGACTCTTACATGACTCTGATCTCGATATTTCTTAGTTTCTGTCGACAGAAAATACGGCTGATCTCGATGGCAGTGAAAACCAACAGTGCGTCTCGCGAAGTTGAGAGAGTATCGGGTATACTTGCACACTATACCAGCACTCGCTGACATTGACTACAGTCTTCAGCCGCCATGCTATAGTGGTTACTGTGTTCGCCTGTCGACCTGACAGTCGCGAGTTTGACACCGGTCACGGCGGTCGCATTGACTCGGAGGCGAGATCCAAATGACTACCGCACACCTAAATATACATGCACGTTAAAGAACCTCAGGCGATTGAAATTATTGTGGAGCATAGTGCCTCACAATCTTATTGTATTTCCGGCGCGGAAAAAAAGACTTTCAATGACTGAAAGACTACGGTGTCCACTGATACCGGTATAATACCCCCCCCCCCCCCCCCCAATATCACTTCTTCAATCTCAGTCCAAATAAGGAGTCGCGTATCAAAGGAAATTCGAAAATAAAGTTATAATCACAATATAGATGATAAAAGACGCTAGAACAAGAACGGAAAGTAACAACTGGGGCAAACAAAGTAGGGAGTGACGTAAATATATGGCGTAGTGCCGTCACTGAACTCCGCGCTATATACTTTCAAGTGCGTAACGAAAACCCTCCTGGGAAAATGGAAAGGCAACATCTATGAATAAATCTTAAGCTACGAGTGAGTGACTGTTTGTAGTACTGAAGACTGTTGCCTGTGCTGTCAGCATCTGTGTATGTTTTGTATATTTGGCATGTGAGATCTTAAAATTTCTTTCTCACAGTGTTTCTCAATCTACCTCAGTCATATTTTTAGTTTTCTTTCTCCAGACTCAGTGCAGAAGAGCAAACAGGATTGTGGTGATCAGCGAATAACTAGTTCATTTATCTTAATTATCACATACTCTGTGTGTGTGCAATTGTGTGATGTATGTGTCTTCAGGACGTCCTATATTAGTGGGAGAGTCAAACAGAACTAAAAGCAAGCATAATTGAACGGCTCAGTTGGCCTAAGTAGCTGGTGCATAACACTCTTCCCATATTTTATATCTTTGTGCCTTCTACTGCTCTACACACATGAAGTTCTCATTAATTTTCATATTCATGTGGTATAGGAACATGTTTCCTCAAAAATGTTCAAACTAAAACGGCCCTTTTTACTTTTAGTTTGACATGCAGATAAAGATATTTATCTTATCTGTATTAGTAGTGGCTGAAATGGTCACGTCCACCAGAGAGGCAGTTTAACTTATGAGCCACCGAAGGCACAAAAGTGCAAGATGGATGCTTCATAGTTAATGCAGTAATGTAGCCAAGGAGTGGAACACTGGGCAAATGACCCACCCCTGAAATTTTCAGCAATGGGACACCGAGAACCAAATAACACATACTCGACTTGCATGCACTGAAAACCAAGGACATCATTCCTCCATCCCTTCATCACACAAAGTTCCGCCTATATCACAGGTTATAAGTCCATGGCTCATGTTGAAGCATTTTGCAATGGTTTAGGCGACTTTATGTTTTCAAAGGGAAACATTTCTCTAAGAGAAACAAATATAACCCTTTAGCAACAGGGGCGACATTTGTGTACGCATTTTTTATGCTAGCTGTGTCAACTTGAGACCAGAATAGAGCAGAATAGAGTAAAACACATTGTTCGTTAGATGAACTGAACCTTCTCCCAGTCAGTATGCCCTGACTTGACCTCAGTCTGCTGCACACAACCGTAGCTGATCACTCTAGTGAAGGAACTGTTATCTTTGATGCGTTGGTCAAATCATATTTTAAAACGAACGTCAAGTGTTGCTTTTCTCCTTCCAAAATTAATGCAATAAAAAACTAATTGCACACACAACAGGAGCTTATGATTTCATTCTCTTTATATCAAAACTAAATATAACTTACAGCAGAATGTTGAAGTATTTGATTTCATTGAAATTTTAATCGCTTGCTGAAGCTCACACAAAAGAACACATCATTTTCTTCCTTGAAATGTTATATTGAGTGTCTTGTGATTGTGCTATCTGAATTTGCTACATTTATTGACAGTGCATAATACTTCACACCTGAAGAGGCTATAATCTTAGCAAGTGTTAATAGTACTGTTCGCACGTGATTTGCAGCTAAAAAAAGAAGAGGTTTTGCCTGTCGAGCTAGTAATACATACTCTGGACATCACCTCTGCAAAGATAAACCAGCCGCAACCAAGAAAGGGCACACCTGTAGTGATTAATCCACACTTTTCATGTTTTCTGCTGTGCCAATAAGGCTGGCTGAGTGAGCGCTGCATCCAGTACCAGGAGGCTGCAGCGACAAAGCCCTACTTACAAAACACTCACCAGCTGAGAGGAGCAGTACTGACATGCCAATCATCCAAAAAAGAATGCTGGAGAAAGGAGCGGCGATTACTTTTACAGTCCATAAAAACATGCCAAGCGTTGAAAGTTATAACATTGCTGATCTTCCAGCTAAGTAAAATAAGGGTACACTGAGAAAAAATACTGAGGATACGCCATCAGCAAATGACAAAACAAGAACCGACGGAGGTGTGTCTTCATCACATGAACAGCCTTCAACTGATAAGGTGAGTAAGTAACTCACCAACAATGTGTGCACGAGGGAGAGCTGTCACACGAGGTCGTCAGCAGTCAATTGACACAGGCTGAAATCGGTGGTGGTGCCACGGTAGGCACAGGGAGGCTGGAGGCCCCCCTCCCCCAATATTTGCCTGACCCCTGTGTTGTGTTATGATTATGTCTTACGACTATATTCCCAAGAGGGAACATAGTTGTAACACAATGACCAAGTTCCTCGCCTCTCGGCTCCTCCTGAAGGACCTCGCTTATCGTGAGTGCACCCCCGGTATAGACTAATACTGACCGACACTGGATAAAATACAATGAGAACAACAGAAAACTCAAAGCAAAGGTTACCACCATACTTTGACTTCTTGTTTTGTGTGCAAATGAATCTAGCAATCTAGCGAGAAGTATGTGGAACACCAAATAAAAGCACCACAATCAACACCAGCTAGTAGCTGCTATCGTAATAGTACATAGTGCTGAAGAAGCATGCAAAGAGCAATCCTACGAAGCGAAATATTATAAAGCAACAGGAGGCTGTGTGGCCCTGACTGAGACAACACCACAACAAAAACAAAGATCTTTCAGTCAAGTGAGCAGTTCATGCACACCACTGAAAAGTTATGAAAACCTACCTTCAATGCCTTTCTTGCACAAGAACATTAAAAGGAATACACACTGATGGAGAAGAAAGCCATTACTCAAATCCGGCTCTTATGCACTGGTGGAAGATACTTGGAGTTGGATTCCTAACAATGGAATCCAGGTCCAAGTATCTTGAACAACTCTTGAACATACCCTCAAGAGGGCTGACTGCAAGTGGTCAAGACATGAAGGCTGACTACAATGCGACACAATGAACACGTCAACTACCAATCATGAACTTATGCTAGAGTGGATGCCGCAAGAAATCTTGAACACTGGCTCCAACTCAACGTTTCCAATCGAAAAATCTACCTCACAAACACGATAAAAAGGTTCCAATGACCTGCTGCCCATCGCCATGATGTGAAACTGGGGCATATACACACACCCAACTGATCTTTACGTGGTTAAAATGCTCTTGCTTCCCGGTTTATAGAAACCATCTCACCGAATTTCTCTCTAATAAGCTCACCACCTTCATCGTTGCTGGGAGTGTGTTCAAAAAAAAGGAGACAGGGGGCACTGGTGGGGATGCATGCAGACGGTGTTCTTCGAATAAGTGAGCAATGGCCTGCATGGTCATCTTTGACCACCTTCAACGTATGAGCCATTTGTTATAGTCACGTTGACATGTTAGTGTAGCAGTTGTGCCACTAACAAGGCATGAAAGACGTACTGTCAGTAAGAGAGGTATGTAAACTTTGAGACGTCTTTTATTTATTGCAAATTTAAACTGCGTTAGAAATAAAAAAACAAATTGTTGCTCTAATGACACTGTATATATTATAGAGAAATATTTGTACTGTGCTGCTGCTATCTTTGTACATGCAATGAGTGGAGAAAGACAGGCTTGCTTGAACTAAAGTGCAGCTTGGAAGCTAATCAGAGAATGACAATCAACGTGCTTTCTTGTATAGCCCCTGTCAGACTCGGCTCTCTTGTTTATTATATTATCATTAATTGTATATAGATAGGGATATGGTGGTTTTGGGACGTTAAACCCCACAAATCATGTATATAGATAGGGCTCACATGTTCCTCAATATATCTGGCCTTGCTTAAAATCTTATGCTGTGCCTTGCTTCAAACAACTTTTTCGATATGAAAAATGCCATCACTAGCGGTCATCTTACTTATTTTGCCTTCAATGTGTGTTTGATTCAAAGAACTGCAAGAAAATTTGCTGCGTTGACTTACTGTCAGTGACAAATTCAGTTCATTGCGCTAAAGCTGCCGGGGGTCTGATAGTTGCATTATTTCAGTTGCTATAGTTAACTCAAAAAAGAACTAATCAGGCAGAAGATACACAACAATTATGGCAACATTGGAGTCGAAAAGAGTTCATACTAGAGGATTTTCACATAAAGAAGTAGGGGAAGAACTACTACATAAAATCTTGAGATGCAGTAAGCTTTCTGGTTTTTAGACTGGCACGACAAAGAAGGAAAGAAGGCTATTGAGTAACGTGCGCGAGCACAAGCTTCCCGAGTTGTCTTTGGTTGATGTTTTGAAAAAAAAGGCACTTATTAACAAGGTACACTCAAAATGAAAAAAAAATCATGCATCAGCCTAATTTAAATTTTACTACAGGGTAAATAAATCCTTCACTCTTTTGTACAACTTGTTTTTTTTTTATTTTTAGGGTATTGCTGGTCAATTTTGCGTATTGCCAGGTGGACGTATATATCTGTTCCGTAACTTTGAATAAACTTCAGCCGTGAATCGGCGCTTGTATTTCTGTAGCTCAATTGCTTTTATTTTTTTTTGTTATACTGTTCTAACATCATGAATCCATACCAACTTATTCTGTCAGTCCTATTCAAGCTTTCTGGCTCCTATAGTTGTATTACTAAACCATGTCAGAGTTATGACCAAGCATACGTTTCGAAATGTTTGGAGGGCCGTTCGATGTACGACAGGGTTCACAGCATTCATCACATTAGATACGTGAACATTGCTTTTTGCTGCTCAGGGGCACATGCACCAACTTAATTTTTTTTTTTTTTTGCGAATGTGGCTTTACCTTCAGTGCTTTTATGATGTGAATGAGTCAGACAATTAAGCATAATTGTCGACCACGAGATTGTTGATCTACAAACTAAACAAAGCCCGACTGTCTTTCATTCCAACTGATTCAAAATTCAGGTATTTAGAATAGTGCCTCAACCTTCGTTAACGGGGTCATGTTGCAGGGGTCAAGCTCACAGCAAACATGAAGCTACATTTTATTTTTCACAGCACTCTAGCGTAAGGGCCAGGCAATAAAAATTGAAATTGCATTCTCACTTTTTATTTGTGGCACTCGAGAACTAGCACATTTGCAAACGCATACAAAGCATAGATTTACTGAATCATATGATAACGTTACAGCTGTTATTCAATAATTTTGGTAGCCATCATACCTCAGATGTCACATATTCAATAGAGCTTTTTTTGCACCTAAATAATTATTATAGATATAACAAATGCATAAAACACAGCAAAAAATATTTTCACTTTCCCTGAAGAAATGATGCTAGTAAAGGCTTTATTAGCTAGAATAACTTGACAACCAGTTAACATGTAATTTCAATCATGGCATTGTGGGGAATGTTATTGATGTTATGTAAGTGGGATATTTTTGCTGTTTCAGGCCATTTGTGCACAGATGATGACTTCTGCATAGGAAGTAAATCATCTGTTTTGTTTTCATAAAACTTCAGTAAAAGTTACTTGAGAGAATGGTTTCATTAAAGTGGGCAGCATGACACCGATGGGGGATGGTTAGCCCATATCATGCATGCGTGTACAAGAGTCTAGTTCACTGCTACCATATGTGCCTTCCAAAGCGCTGTCACACAGCTATAGGTAGAAGCTTCTTTATGATGTAACATAGACGAGATGTGTAGTCACTGGCAGGAAGTTGGGCTTCGTGGCAATCAGAGTAAAAGAACATGGTCACTTGGTAGACCTACAGTCACGCCTAAAGCAAGTTTTACAGTGTTGCAACCAATGTCTGCCTTCAATGTCATGCATATACGTTTCCTTAATTCCATTGCTCATTGGGAGGCAGGTCTTGGTGGAATACTGTCGGTCCATATTGGCTTTCTCTATCTGTTGGGACCAACGATGACATGAGTGATGCAGCCAGCACCTACAAAAGCAGGAACAACAGTGCGTAACCTAGTAATGTCTGGAGTAAAAATATATTCCACCCAACGCTGAACTATGCAATCAACTCAAGCTGACAAGTTTGTATTTTGCAAGGCAGCAGTATACGTCAATGGCACGATAAGATCTTCAGAAACGTCGCTGAATCAAGTAGTTGGGCCTGCAAACATATCCAGCAATGTCACCTTGTGATTGAATCTTGAAGTGCTGCAAAACATTCGACACAGGTGGTACGTAAACCCACGTGATGCCATACACCTTACGTTATCTGCCTGGGGAAGCCTTTGGATTTCCCGAGTATTTGGGCATGAAACACAGTCTAGTAGTATGCCTAGTTGTGCTTGCAAGTGGGAATAAATGGTCAGCTCTTGGGTCACAGCATGTGTTAGAGCTAATATGTCTCCTGTTACTGGCAAACGACTCTGCACCACTGAAAGTCTAGCAGAGTGGAAGCTTATATTGCTTGCAGATGGCAGAATTTTTTGTCATGTCAACCAGTCGCCACTTTTTAAGATGTATATTTCGCTTGGACAGGTGAACATGTTGATTGGGCTATGTGACCGGGCATCAATGACTATGTTGACAGCTCCTATGATATGTCTCTGATATGTTTGAGATCTGCTGCAGTTCATGGGAATATAGATGCCAATATTGTAACTGAGGGAGTGTACCATGTACCGATAAGAGATGTACTCACACGTTTTATGACAAAGAAATCACGTAATTTCTTCCATGTAATAAGGTAATGACATAAGCACTAACCATTTATGCCCACTTGTAAGCACAATTAGGTATTTCACAATCAGAGAGTTTTTCACATACAACCAAGTACACGGGAAATCCAAAGACTTTCCTAGACAAATAACATGAGGTGTAGTATAGCAACACGTGGGTGTATGTACCATCTGAATAGACTGTTTTGCGGCACTTCAACATTCAGTCGCATTGTTACATTTGTGGGTATGTTTAGAGGGCCAACCACGTGAATCAGTGGCATTTTTGAGTATCTATTAGCTTCAGTCTCCACAAAAAAAAAATGCTGTGATGCTGCTCAGATAGTGGGCATAAGTTTTCAAGACGTGTCAGGGAACTGATTATCTGCCATATGTACTACTTTGACAAGTCGGTGATCTAGCACAAATTGCGTTCAAGATGATGTACGATGATGTATAGTGCAACTCACATTTGATATTCAGAGAGAGCATATACTGTCGCGCAAGCATCTGTTGATCCCAAAGAGTCTGTATGGGTGTTCTTGGTCTAAGGGAGCTCAATATAGTAGTGTTTCTGTGTATCAATTGCACGAATTGGAGGGAATATGTAGAATGACCTGGCACCATGATACAAAATGTTAACATAGTACGCAGTTCACAAAAATAGGAAGAAGGAGGTTGTAGGGCTTATCAGCATGCCCCGCCGCGGTAGTCTAGTGGCTAAGGTACTCGGCTGCTGACCCGCAGGTCGCGGGTTCGATTCCCGGCTGCGGCGGCTGCATTTCCGATGGAGGCGGAAATGTTGTAGGCCCGTGTACTCAGATTTGGGTGCACGTTAAAGAACCCCAGGTGGTCGAAATTTCCGGAGCCCTCCACTACGGCGTCTCTCATAATCAAATGGTGGTTTTGGGACGTTAAACCCCACAAATCATCATCATCATCATCAGGGCTTATCAGCATCTAGTATTCGGAGGTGGGAAGCTCTCGAAATCTATAAATCTGCCTGGGTAGAGCTGAATACGGGATGCTGAAATGACAGGGATAGGAAAGGTGAGTTTCTGACAAATGTGCCTTGTTCAGGTGTTGGATTACAGAATTAAGATGTGAAATGTGCTCATCTGATGAACTTGCAATGAGTAGGTTGTTGAGGCAAGCATGACAGAGTTCAAGGCTGGGGAAAACGCTGAAGTGTATGTCTGGAATTTCTCATGCCGCATGGGATATGTAGGAAATCAGACACAATGAACTGTGTCACTATCAGTATGTTATTTGAAATCTACACGTCTTCTTAAAGGTTTTGATGGTTGAACCACATGAGGCCAATTTTGGAGGAAATGGCTGCATCATATATCTGTGATATCATATACGAATGTGAGGTGCTGGGTTGGAACAGCTAGGCTCAGTTGACTGTTGGTGCTATGCCGTCAGCATCCTGATTTAGACTTCAGCACCATTCGCGGAACACAGTAACACCAACGCACAGCACACATTGGGCTGAGTGAAATCGGCAAACTCTGTAAATATATACGTAATTTGGTATGGCTTCCTTGAAAATTCTTTTGAATTGCAGCCCGATTGAGATAGTAATTTTAATATAAATTAAGTAACACATAAATTTCATGGTTGAGTTGCCATATGCAAAATAATTCTTCTTTGCTTCTCTGTTATCAGAGCCCTCACACTAGAGCTCTTTCTCAAAGAACCATCCCATACTGTTGTGGTGGCTCCGCGTTTTAGTATATAAAACAGTGAAAATGTAGTGTGCAATAACATCGTTTCAACGAAAAGGTACAATTGCTATGCCTTAAAACACAAATAATAATCTGACAGATCGCTTCGCACCGATGCAGAGTTTTCCTTTGCGGTTAAGCTGTCAAAAAATGTTGAAAATTAGCGCTCGTGTTGTGCACACTCTTCCATTGTCCTCGTTATTTTTGCGATGTTTTGCTTAAACGCTCGCTGCTACCATAATCCGGTACTTTTCCAGAATGTATATATGAATTATTGTTAGGACTAAATTAATAGTGGACAAGCGTATAGGTGCACTGTTATGGCTTTGCGCATTTCTTACTAATAAACCATGCAGGTGTATATATACACTTAGTGATTGTATTTTACGAGCTGCCGTATTGTGTTCACGCGGTCTGGTGTATGTCGTATTCAGAGCGCGTTGTATCTGATAATAAAAGTACACACACATATGATCATGATGAGTCACCTTTTCAAGGGTGTAGCCAGTGTTTATTTCTGGGTGGAGCGTCGAATCCACGGTGTGGTAGGACCGGTCTTATTGTACTGAATTGTATAGTTGAACCTAACCTTGTGGCAACGCCTGTCACCTTACACTACCAGTTATTTAATTAGGACGAAAATTATGCGTTTCTTCGCCTCTTTACGGACATCATTCTTGCTCGGTATTTACGCGGCATTCTCGCACGTTCAACCACTGCTTTTCACGCATGTCGAGTTCAAGACTACTGCAGCTGCATACCGTCCGGAACTTCGGCATGTTGAAATAAAATACATGCTGCAATCATATCAGCGGTTTTCACGATTTTTTGAGGAACGCCTGAATTTCCTTGCTGATTCTTTGTAACGGTGTCTTTTGAGTGTGATCAGGCCCCTCAGGTTGTGTTTGGCGCAGAATCACGCAAACATTTGGCGCAGACGTTAGCTAAATCACAGCCTGAGAGTCAGAAAAGATCGCGACCATCTTATTTCCCCTGTCCGTGTGGCACACAACGCAAACATAGCACAGTCGTAAGAAGAAGTACGCTTGTTTTGTTTAGTGATACAGCCAGCTCGAGCTGTATAAAAGCTATAAATTGCATGCTACTTCAATAAAAAATTTTCGTTTCACAGTCTTTTGCGCCAATGACGACCTCGGTCGTGATACCAGCTCGCCGAGCTGAGCGACAGTATATTTCGACATTTGCTGGTTGACTACATCATCGCTGCCGTTCTGGCTGCTAAATATCACTTTTCTAAAGGAGGCTTGAAATGATTTTTAGTTTTGTTGTGAATAAATACTTCCCTGGCGACATTACGGGTAATTTTGTCCAATTTCAACGACGCTCGTTTACCAAGACCTGGCAACACTGATTTCGTCATCCGGGTTCCGGGCAAAGAAAAAAGAATGAGAACTTCAGCTGCCTCAGCAACGCCAGCGACGAGCCAGATTTCATTTGTTAGTATAAGTTACTGTTCTTCTGTACGACTGCTTTCTTGTTCGTACCTGCCACGTGCACCTTAATCAACCGCTCACCGTAGTGTGCGAGTACTCGGTGAGTAAGTAGGACGAACAAATGCGGCAAGTCGCGTACGTGCAACCCGAGTGATCAATTTTTTTTTCTTTCGATTCGAGGGTACTTAGTAGAGTACAGGTAATCTTTTGGTTTGCAACTTGTGTAACCTTACCGCAACATGACGGGAGACTGTGTCGTCTGCCTCATTCTCGGGTACCTTTTAGAAAAGTGCCTGCCTGTCACCAAGCGTAATTTTATGTACCTTGACGTCAAACTTGTGCAGCAGATCGGCAGTGTTAGCTAAATGGTGCATAAACGTTGCACATGTCGCACCATTTTGCATAACCGCGTCTTTACGATGCACTTAAAACAAAGCCAATTACTGCAGCCTGCCGTGGGTTAGCGTGGCCATAATATGGAGCGTGGCCCATTGCAGCTAAAGGCAATTCTCTGTGAGGGAGGTGAGTACGCTAGACAAGGCTTGTGTAACTTGATTCACATTAAGTTACACAACTTGCTATCAACAGTAGATATATAGAACAGCGATGTTTAAAAGATTCTTGACATCAATACGAGTAAATAAAAGTGGCATCAACCTTTTTGTCAGTTACTTCGCAGCAAAGAAAGTGGCGGTGTGGATTATGTTGCTACAAGCGGGGTTAGCTTGGCAGACAACAAAAGGAGGTCTGAGTTACTTTTTTGTTTTTTTCTTGCTTTGTAAGCCGAACAATACCTTTTAATTTGTTTTTAAAGTTCACTCGTGACGAGACAGAAACAAAATATGAAATTTCAAGTAATAATCTATCTGAATTCCTATGTTTGCCTTGTCTGCTAGCTTCGTGTGGTGTTAATAATGTAAACGCCCCCCATTCCTCATTGAGTGATGCTGCTTCTGCGCACAAATGTGCCAAATTAAGTTTCCTGCGCCATCCTAATAAAATCAATGTAGATTATGCCATGCTGCACCAGAGTCCCGCGTTTTACAGTGTGTATCAGTGAAAATAGCATTGCTGGTCTAAGCATTTGCCGCTTGATTTCGAGGCCACCAATCTCACAGCCATACACGAAAGATTATTTTAAAAGCTAAACAGTGCTGTCACACAATATGTGTTATAGTGCATGCAGCCAGAAACCAGATGCAATATTTAACCACCCAGAGGTGGAAATTCAGTTGTGGTGAAGAAGTTATGCGCAAGTGCACAGCGACCATAAAGCCGTTAAACTGTTTGAAACGGTGCTGTAATAGCAGAAGTGACTGCGTTTGATTATCTAAGAATTGTAATCACTCCTTTCATTCTTCTTTTCACTACCCTCCGTTGGTACCTCTCCCGAAGCCGCTTAGCCCTTTTGCCGAGCACTTCTCCCAATCTCGCGCGGCATACATCATCGATGACATGCTGCTCTAAACACTGTCTTGTTACGGTTGCCGCGACTCCGCCCTCTGTCAACTGTGTGCTTGTTGGCGAATTGCTGTTGCTGTGCCAGCCGGTGCTTATACGAATCATGCCGGTGTGAACCCTGTGCTACGGACCACAGTACCTGATTTGCAAGCACGTGCATGCATGCGGGCATCACGACAAGCGACGAGTGGCGTGGACAGCTTCGTGCAGGCTAACAGGAAGTCATAGGGGCTTGCTTGACCAATTGCAGCATAATGATTTTGCACGTCAGATTCAACTTCTTGATGTCAGGTACCAGCCCGAAAGGCATGACGGGATTGTTTCTTGGAATTTGTGGAGCACTGGCGGCTTGTTGCGCTGCCACGTGGAGAATCATTGATCATGCAGTACTTTGCATATGATGCACGTGTTTACCAAACGTTTGGAAAAAATTATAGGTGGTAGTTTAGGGGCCTTTTAAATAGACTGGAGCAGTCGCCGTATTTTAAAATAAGGATTACTTTAGGTTTTTGCTATTCATGAGGAACATTGCAGGGGGACTGAAAAGAGGATATAGCGAGACACAGGCGGGGGTTAAGGAAGCTCTCCTACACCATTGCAAAGTGTAATTTAATAGAAACAGCCTAAGTCTACATGGGGTTTCATTTGTAAGCATTGTATTTAGAATAGAAGGAGATAGAATGAAAGAACAAGAGGGATCAAAAAGGTTATAGGCAAGCTAAGAGAATTCGGAAATGCTTTCAACGCACGAAAATATATAAAATGAATACAGCACATCATCAATATTGCTATGTATTGTTTTTGAAAGCTTGAGATTGCACAGTGGGATGACTTCAGCCATTTATTTGTGTCTTGAGTAGATGCTAGGTGGTGTTGAAATTCGGAGGAGTCATTTTGTTGTGATTTTTGCAGGAGGATTAAGGTAAGTCAGGTGCAAAACAAGCTAATTCAATTATTTGGGCTCAAGCGCTTCATTTCAATAGAGTTCCTGTTGTTCGGATGCCATTTTGTCTCCATTTTATTGACGCAATGTGGCCTCCACTCGTTATATGCACATGCAATGGCTATTCTCATGTCGTGGCCATATGAATAGCCTTGACCAATCTAGTGTGGCTCCCTTTCATTCTTCTGTTTCATGTCTGACCTGTTCTAGATAGAATACTTACAAAATAGCCCCTCCGATTTATTGCACATCTAATTTGAAATGAAACTTTTTACTCTTCTTTATATTTCAAAAAAAATAATTCTTTGAGGCGGTAGTCATAAACGTACGCTATATAGCACTAACACACAAATAAATTTCTTCAAACTTTTAGACTCGTGTGCGTGAAAAAAAAACGAAAACCTTATTCATAAAGTAAGTGCTGATCAGCTGGTATTTCATTGAATACCCTTTTGGGAAGGCATGTGCTCGTAAACACCACAGAAAGTGTCAAATATTTGCGTTCACGTCATCACTTTTGGGGCTTATTTGCACCTTACAATTTCACGCCGTTTGCAGCAGGGTAGTTGTGTATCGCCTACTGCACATTTGCGAAACCACCTTTGTGCGTAAACAGTGGAAGCGCACCCACAGTTAGATATGACTTGTTTGCCAGAACAGTACTTTTTTGTTTTGAACAGTGGTCACACAATTAAGACATCTATTAACATTTTATGGCACACAAAGGTGAAGCGATACCTGTACGTATTGAAGCAATACCTGTACGTATAGTGAAGCAATACCTGTGCAAACCACACCACCAATTGTTACCTTATTAAACTCTAAAATAAACAATTACCTATAATCAACATGTTCGAGCACAACCGCTCAATTAGATGAGAATCAATGACATGCAAAAGCTACGTGGCTAATATGTAATTGTTATCGCAATGTAATTGACAAAGTAATGATGTAAACAGCATCAGAGGCAAGCATGAGTAGCCGCAATGCAGCTTGGAAGATCGTGCACAGGGCCGATTTGTCTGTGCCTGCATTCACACGGTGCAAACACTGTTTCATTCTGGCATGACATAAAAGAGCGTGCTGTGATGAGTGCCTATGCTGTCCCACATGTGGATAGAACGGAAAATATAAACAGGCATTTACATTGCAAGCGGCGAAATGAGCAACAGATCTTGCTCTTCGCGTTATCCACGAGGAAGTCAAATAACATAGAGGTAGATTTTGGTCGGCTGTCTGTCTGTATGTTTGTCTGTTTGTCCACCCTAACGATACCTCAAACGGCACCGAACGGCCAACCCCATTTGCAGCGCCCACCAATATTGCTTAAAGTGTAGCGTTCATAGTTGTGCGATTGTCAATTAAAAAGCAATTATTGCGCATATCTGAGGCCCCATAACATCACTTCGAAGTTTTGTATGTGTGCCTTTATACTAGAAGAGGCACACACAAGTAACTCTAAAGAATGTAGCATTTTAGCGCGCTGCGCTGACAGTGCAATGCGATGCTCCAAAAGTTACTTCCAATGCTTTGCTACGACGTCACGGTGGCGGCACCTGCCCCTCGCTTTGTGTTCTACACTTTATCACCTCCGAGACTGGCGCGCATTTTTCTCCATCGTTTTCGACAATAACTGCCAGGTGGCGCTTGTGTATAACGTGCCTCGATGCGCTCGTTCGCCTCCACTAAACACTCGAGGCACTCTAACGCAGCGCCTCCAGAATACCCTTCACCGATGTTCTTGCGCAGAACATCAAATAAACGTTTTGTTCAGTCTCTCCAGACGCGAGACTATCGTCTTTCGACTACATTTGTTTTATCCTAGCAAAAGTTGTCGAGCTGCCATGATAACAAGGAATTCCTTTTTTCTCGTGCTGTTCACCTGTGGTTTCCATTTCAAGGCTTGTTTAGGGTAGTGTGTCGGCTATCGCTTGGACCCCAGTGCTAGTAGAGGGTGGCAAGCTTCAAAATGTCTCGTAAGTGCTTTATATTCACAGAAACCAGAAAAGCTGAAGTAAGAACTCATAAGGACAGAATTAGAGTAGGCTCCCATGGCTTGGTTTTCATCGGCGTTAAGGTTTTCACCTTAATAAAAGGAGTGCAAAGAAAATCAACGAAATTTCTCTTCAATAAATATGAACGCACAACCTCTTCAAATGTTTTACTCAAAATCTCCCGATTGAAATTGCTTCATCAATTGTCTCATAACAAGTTAAATGTTAAAATTTCTAAATACATCTACATTGTAGACCCATGACTAACTCGACTGAATCACTGATACACCCAGATGAAGATCGCTTTCATACTGATTGTTAAATGCTGCTTCTTCCTGCTAACCATAAGGCACAGTCATGACTTATTCCACTATCGACAATATCTCCGCACTAACTACCTATCTATCACTATTTGAAATTTGCTTGCATAATGCATAAACATAAAACTACAAATATTTCACGCCATTCCTTATCGACGTAGTATATTATTAGTAGTATTTATTGAGCTGCCCCCTCCATGCCACTGCCTACAATGAGGCTGTATGCTTTTTTTGTACTTTACGTACCGATGTGTCACTAAGATCGTATAATCGTTATTCTATTGGTATGATATGATGTGTCAGCGTTGTGCAGTGAGGCTTCACAATTCTATATAGATGTTTGGCACGTATGAATTTTCATATTGATTTTCACATTCCCTATCAGAAAGAAAGCTTATCTGTTGTATTGCATTATCTTTCATTTAATTATTGACAACTCTTTATTTATAGCTGGCGTCTTTCTTGCCATAATCGCTAACGAGATGGGCAGTAGGTGCTAAAAATGAATGAAAAAAAAATTAATCAATAGAACTCTTTGTAATCAAAGGCACCTGTCAATCCTGATATGGGATATGTACGTAACGTCCAAAGACTAAAGTATTAAAACAGAGCAAAAGAAGCTAGCGGTTGTCCTACCTACGGCTCTCTCTGACTCCATTTTTTGTGCACTTGTCACTTGAACTCGTTTGAACCAACATTCCCATCTTGCCGCACTTGACACATAATTAAGAGAGACAGCCGACCAATGGGAAGTGAGCACTCAAGAACTGAAAGCTTTGAGTTTGGCGCCACGATGTTGAATATATCGGAGATGGCAACAAGCCAGCGAAAAAGTGACTTACAAACGAAAAATATTTGTACATACATTGTACCCCAAGGCTTCCGTCTTCTCATCAAATATGAGGACGTACCGAATGATTCATCACTTGAGAGACGAGCAGACATTCTTAGCGCTAAAGACGTTTCTTGTTTGACGGGAATTATGGCAGCCATTTTATTTCAGCCCTGCTTGAGCCTGCTTCATCTTCATGTGTGGTTGGTACCATCACGAAATAGGGGGTCAAATCCAACTGACTCGAGGAAGATTCGACGAGCCGGCGGGCGTAGAAGCCCTTGGGTTAGTTCGCTGTCGGGAAGGCGGCGTCAACGTCACGCCTGTCACCTGTGGCAAGCGGGCAAGAGGAGACGGTGCTGTCAGCTTTAGTGCGTGAGCGTAGCGCGCGGAAGCATCCGTCAAAACCGCCTGGGAGTCGGACAGCGCCATGCACAGCTAAAGTGCCTTGTGAAAGGGCTTTAAGTACGAAGATTCGTCCGGCAAGTCACTGCGACCAACAATCGACATTTGTGCGCGAACAACACGCAGTACGCGAATGCATGTCTGCTGCTTTATGGAACATAAGTGGTACACATTGATTTTAGATCAATACTGAAAACTCAGATAAATACTTGTGATAATTTGTTTTACAATTGAAATTTATCTGATGAACTCTAATTTTAACAGAAAGTACGACCCTGTTCCATTCTTCACAGAAGGGCATTTTCTAAGCGATCTTTTTACATCATCAGGTTTGGCCTCTATAATTTACTTACCTGTGCACTTGAGGATGGTATTCAGGCAAGGTCAATACTAGAAGTTCAAGATTTTACTGTATTTCTTGCGGCCCGGTTGAAAACGTCACGGGAACTACACGGAAATTAGGTCGCGTGGCCATGTGCACGGCCACCAAGTCGCCGTGTATATCCTTCTTCGTAGTTCTCTTTTTATGAAGCGTTAGATGTTCTGGACTACTGGCGTGCCATTTTTTCGCTCTTGAGAAAATACTATAAAAAGTGGACGAGTTGTCAGAAGCTATAATTTCACAACTTCGAATTGTGCACGACTTGCTGATTAAGTTCAGGTTTATTAAGAGAAATTTGATGTTGTGTGCTATCAATTAAAAAAAATGAGGCAGAGAGTACCATGGGGCATAAAGTGTCCATATACTGGAACTTAGTTTGCACGAGCGCCTGAGTCAATGGCGTCACTCGTATAAGGTCTTCAAATAAGATGTCCCAACTCTGTTGGATCTCTTTGTCGATGATGACCGCTCAACGACTGTTGCTGACGTTCGTGTATAATACGCTGTTCGCAGAAAAGTGGAAAAATACAGCAGAGAGGAACTGCAGCGGTGCACTCTTGTACACCCGTGCATTGCATTTGAAGTGCGATCAAATAGTGATTCCGAATGTGAATCATGAGTGACAGCAGGCACAAAAAATTATGCGCCGGTTTTTAGGTTAGTGTTTCCTTAAACAGACGACAACAACAAGCGCTATATTGTTTCTTTTGTGAACTATAACGTCCCACTCATAATCTTTCCTCTCCATCATTTATTTCAGAGTCCCTCATAACCCTTACGGCTGGTACCTCATCGGTGGCCGACGAATTCGGCACGATCGCCGAAGAGCAGTTTTTTTGGGCATTTTCCCGCCTGGGGCCCCAGCATCCACGGCCTTCTTACCGCTCCCGGTTTCTTCCTTGCCGCGTTCTCCTGTTGGACGGAGAACCTTAAACAATGACTGTTCAAGGTCGATGCCTGCAACGAGAAGTGGTCGCGAAGCGCTTTTTTT
Source organism: Rhipicephalus microplus (assembly GCF_043290135.1). Classification (NCBI taxonomy): domain Eukaryota; kingdom Metazoa; phylum Arthropoda; class Arachnida; order Ixodida; family Ixodidae; genus Rhipicephalus; species Rhipicephalus microplus. The sequence goes on from NC_134710.1 coordinate 334,286,731, forward strand.
ACGTTATTCCAATGAGATAATATATATCATGAAATATATATATATATATATATATATATATATATATATATATATATATATATATATATATATATATATATATATATATATATATATATATATATATATATATATATATATATATATATATATATATATATATATATATATATATATATATATATATATATATATATATATAAGTAAAAAAGTGTATATTTAAGGGCTCGTTTCATCCTGTTAGATACAATTACAATATTATTGGGATATACCAGACAATAGTGCTAAGAAAATTACAGGGGAATTTATTAGACCGAATCCTAATGGAAATGTCGAGAAAAAAAGTGGGTGACCGAAAAGATAACTTGCCATAGGCAGGAACCAAACCTGCGACCTTCGAACAACGCCTTCGATGCTCTACCACTGAGCTACCGCGGCAACTATCCCCCCCCCCCCTTCATTGGATATATATGTGAGTTATGTGAGTTTAAACGTGGGAAACAGGAACCGCGCTTTTTGCCGCGGTTCCTGCCCACGTCAAGTTTCACCCACTTTTTGGCATGTATATATATATACATATATATATATATATATATATATATATATATATATATATATATATATATATATATATATATATATATATATATATATATATATATATATATATATGAGATATAACAGACAGTAATGCCAAGGAATGTACAGGGGAAGTTATTAGAACCAATGGAATGTAAATAAGAAGAAAGAAGAAAGAAAAGTGGATGAAAAAATTACCAGCTGTGAGCAGGAATCGAACCCACGACCTTCGAATAATGCGTTTGATGCGTTATTTGTGGAGCGAGTTACCGAAACATTTCTTTGGTGTTCTGCGAAAAAAAAAATTGGTGAATGGTATTCAGGAGACGCTGCGTTAGAGTGCTTCGAGCGTGCAGTGGAGGCAAACGGGTGCTTCAAGTCACGTCACACGCGAGACATGAGCGCCATCTGGCAGTTTTCTTGGAAAACGAAGCACGTGGCTCTGAGACGGGTGTGCGCGCCCGTCTCAGAAGTGATAAGGTGTCGAACACAAGGCGACGGTTCGGTGCCACCACCGTCTCGTCTAGGCAAAGCGTTGGAAACACTCGCCTTTTCGTGCAAGCGTTGCATGGTCAGAGCAGCGTGATAAGTGCTATGCTCCTGAAACTATTTAGGTATGCCTTTCCTTGGAAAAGACGCACATTCAGATTATATACGTGCTGTTATGGTGCCTCATACATGCGCAATAATTGCTTTTTGTTTGACATTTGCACAATCGTGAACGCTAAATCTTTAGCAACATTGGTGGGCGCTGCGGAGGGGGTCGGCCATTTCAAATACTCGGTGCCATTAAGAGTGGACAGACAGACATTTGTACGGACAGACAGACAGACAGACAGACAGACAGACAGACAGACAGACAGACAGACAGACAGACAGACAGACCAAAATTTTTGCATTGAAGGTTCCCAAGAAAGACTATCGTCTTCAAAAATACCCAAGTTAAAGGATTGGAACGTGAGCCCTCCGCGTGGCAGTCGAGTATTCCGTCATAGAGCAACTATAGAGCTTGAAACTCAGAAGACCTCATTACACGTGCCTTGTCTACCAACAAATCGCGTTAACCTGCTTGTAATATAGCGTGTCAGAGAAGTAAAATGAAAAATCACAGCATATCCGCAGAGTGAATGATTATGAGTGGGGCGAAGTGTCCATGAGGCCGTCCGTGTTTCCGTTTATACGTTCATTCGTACTTCCGTCCGTCCGCGTGGCTACCCATGTGTACATCCATGCCTCTATCCGTCTGTCCCTGCGTCCGTCCATGAATCCGTCCATCGATCTCCCTGTCTGTCTCTGTTTGTTTGTGCGTTGATTCGTTTGTACGTCCACGCGTTTATATATCCGTCCATCCGTCTGCTACTCTAGCTGTCCATCAGTCCGTTCATCTATCTAGCAAACACTCCAAGTACCGCCATCTCCCATCTTGCCTTCCCGGTGGCACATACCTGTTCTAGAGCGGCTATGTGCCACCGGTGGCTATGTACTTCTACATACTAATAAGGGGTGGAGAGGCCCACGCCATAAAGGGGCCCTAAAACACTCTTTTAATCAAATATGAAATGAATTCACTGGAAGAGCTCATATCCTCACGAATTCAACGCCGCAAAAATTTTAACAATACGTCCAGTATGAGCGGAGTTAAAAAGATTTGTCACACACTGCAATCGCACTCTCTCTTCCCTCGTCCCTACGAAAGCGCTGGAAGCTAAGCAGAGAGGGATAAAAGGGGCACAGAGAAACGTCGTCACGTGAGCATTATGACATTGAGCACTTTTTTTTCTTTGAATACGTGGCTTTTTAGTATGATTGCGCGCTCGCCCGTGGACAAGTGGCGGCATCCCGCCGTTATTTCTGTAACGAGTGGGCGCGCCATGTTCAAATTAGCCAATGGCTGATAGATGGGCTACCTACGTATGATTTCTGGGTAAATTGCGTGATTTGTCGAGAAAACGCTGTTTTTATTTCACTTCGGTAATTTATGTTGAATTCCAGGCCACGTTCTGCGCTATTATATTTGGCTCGCGTGTTGTCGGGAGCCTCTACTACCATTCGGTCGTGTTTTCTTACCCTGCTCAAAAAGTGTTGTAGGGCCCCTTTAAGGAGCTTCGCCCCATAAACCAGATGTCTACCAATGTTATATATGCAAACGGTGTGCGGCTGTATGCTCTCCACTCAGTGCAGAATGGTCAGTCATGATCTTTTCTCGCCATCAGCCACATACAGCATCAACAGTTTTAAGGCCACATCTTACATTACAGATGTGAAGCGGGTACCTCGCTAAAAAGACGAATAATAGCGTAGTGGATAATGTCCTACTTCAGAAAGATTGCTATTTATGGCATAGTAGATACCTTGTGGAAAGGTGATATTTTAAACACAGTTGGCCTTGATCCAACATGAAGCTGCGCTCAGAATTCGCATTACGCTGTATTGCCATTTACGGTGAACTTTTTCAGAAGAAGTGTACATGACTATGTAGGAAATACATTCAAAGGAGCTCGTATAATAAATGGCAGAAGCAGGGTGGGAATGCATGAAGCATAAATCTAGTGACAATATTGGAGTATATATTTGAGAAATGCAGCATTTTGATGTATATTGAGTCTTAAATGGCATCATGTATAGAGGTTAAAATTCCCATAAAAACCGACTGTCAACAGTGTAACTGCAATGGACGACCAGAGCACTGCACGTGCCGTTTTTTTTTTTAGCCCTGGCCCGGCCCGCGGCACGAAAGCGCCATGCTACGGCACACCCGTGCCCAGCCCGGTGTTTTCAAATATGACCCGTACACGGCCCACGTCCAAAAATTTTGGGCCCGGCCCGGCCTTGCCTGTTTCAGCCAAATATAACTGCAGCATAAACGAGGCACTGTCTGATCTTAGCTTATCGTAAAGAGACCTGCCGCACACATGATATTTTCTAGTGTGCTTCTAACTTCTGTCATTGTAATGGCTTTCTCTGGTGCTGTGGTGCATACTTTCGTGTAACTACCGCCGTAGCACTATTGCGAAGTAATTCCAGGGAAATATAAACTATAATTGGAGTCATACCTAGCTGTCTCCTGTACGCAGTGTTAGTCACGCAGTCTTACTTTTGTATTTCAAAGAATGACTACAAAATATAACACCACACATATTGCAAAAAAGGCAGGCATTTGCAGTTTGGGCCAATTAAATTTGCATACCAGCTGGGGCTGTTGAGTAATAATACCGTCTTTTACGAACTTAAGTTACTGCGCAATGCCATAGGAAAAAATGCGCTGTAGCTGCTTTCGTGAGAAATACATCAGGCTTGGCAGCGTGACATGAATAAAAGCGGTCGCGTAGACTCTCCGCCAGACAACTGTCCCCAACGTACTTTGTGTTTTTCTGCTCAAAACAAAAATGTTCTTTGATCCACATTTTTTCCTCGATTGCTGCCACTAGAGTGTCATAGATACGTCAAAGCGAGCCCACCCCGTCAGCGACCGAGCCTCCTTCTTCGCTGTTCGCTGAAAATCCCTATATTGTCGTCTTCATGTGACTGCCTTCGATCTTTGAAAGCAATAACGGGCTAAGGGCTTAAAGAACTTTGTATTAGAGTGCCGAAGTGAATCAACCGGCAACTTCATTAGTGCTCCCCATCTAATGGGGCATGTCGGGTGTCCGAAAGTGATCTCCTACAAGAACAAAATCGGTAGAGCATATTCCCCAGTCGCCGATGGCCGAAGGCCTCGGTGCAAACATGGCAGTGAAGGCTGGAAGCCACTAGCTCGTGGTTGTAGTTGCAAACTTCGAGCTCGCGGCGGCGACAGTGGAGGAGAATGACATGTGTAGGAGAAACGAAAAAGGGGTGGCTATGCTGGGGAGGCAAAGATGGTAGCTAAATAGGAAGCGAATTTTCAATAGGGAGAACGCCCATGTTAATGGACATTTTACGTGTATCAGACATATTCTACTGCTTCAGTAGGTTTGCTTTCAGGAGGCATAAGCTTTTCAGTCGACAAATTAAGTGGAATATCAAGTTGCAAAACAAAGCCGGACAGTGTACACACGCCATGACACCGATATGCATGAGACCCGGGCCTAATACGGGTCTGAATGAGGACCTAGCTCCACCTCAGCCCATATCTCATGGGCCCGAGCTCGATCTAGCAGTACTTTACCCGGGCCAGGCCCGCGCTTTCAGCTGGGCTTGGGCCCGGCTTGGGCCTGTTAAGTGCTTCCGTCTTGGCGTCCTGGCAAATGCAATTGTGGGGTCTTTTTCCTACACAGTTTTCAGCATTCGCGTGGGCAGGATTGTCTTTGTGGTACGGAGTAATAATGCATTGGTGGGTACTACGCTCAATAATGGTCATTTCACGACTCAATCTGGTGGTGAAATTTCAGGATGGCTCCACGGCTACTCTCTAGCTACTTCTGAACTTCTGCTGTTGTGGATTAGGTAGCCATCCTTTTTATTATTTACAGAGAAAGTACCATATTTCCTTGTTTTTGTCATGTCAGCCGATGCATGCATGTGTGCTATTGAATATTTGTCTTACCTTGAGAAGATGATTATGAAGAAGAAGAAGCCATCGAAAAGAATGCTTGAACTCTAAAGAAAAAAGGGAAAGAAAACGCATCCCCCATGGACTGTTCCAACTGCTATGTGTAAATATTGTAAATATAGTCTTGTTTCTTCAAATGCCATGACCAGTTATTTCACAAAGTGGTGACGAAAGCCATCTGGAGTACTCACAGGGACAGTACATGCTACCAGTGCTCATCGGGAAATTTCCAATGCGACAGCTCTTCGGGAGGACAGCGGCAACCTTGGAAGAAAACCAGAAAAGAAGTCCTGTAGGGACATATTCCGCTGCTTTTCACCATGACAGCAAACAGACCAGTCGATTGAGGTCAGCATGGTCGCGCATTTTCGAAGCAAGATAAATTGCGCCAGAGCGCTGAACGAGAAGCGAACGGCACGATGACAGATGAATACGCGTCTCATCAATGAAGCTAAAGCCGTGATGGAAAGGGCTGACAGTGCAAAAAGGCAACAACGCGTATTTGGATAAAGTTAACGCTGAGCATGAAGAGCTTATTGCAGAGGATGAGTTCGCTAGAGAGTTTCAAGCTGTGTTGACTTATCAAGACGCTGCGCTAGAAATGCTGGGACAGCTGAAGGCTGGAGAGTGGCAATTGTGTAAAACCCATTGTCCTACGACATCTCAGTCTCTACCTGCAAGGCCATCCCAGAGGCCTGAGGATCGCACACTGCGCAAGGAAATCAAGCTTCCCACACTCCAGCTGCAGACATTTGACGAACAGCTCCACCACTGGCCTTCACTTTGGGAGCAGTTCAGGACCGCTTTTGAGGAAATCGAAAACCTGACAAAAGGAGAAATGTTTCAATATCTAAAGAATCTTTTGAAAGGGGACGCAGTCGCTGCGATTTCTGGGCTGCAAACGACGGCCGAGTGCTACGATGATGCCGCCTGGATTTTGAAATCTCGCTTCGGAGATAACCGGCGTTTTGTACAGGACTATCTACGCCGACTGCGTGCTCAACTAGCAGTTGATTCTTCGGAAGACGTCTAAAATATTTGAAAGCTGTTGCGTCATGTGCAGCGTCACATCAGAGGTCCGAAAGTATTAAACATAAGTCCTGCTATTTATGCAACTAGATGACGGATATTTTTTTAGAGGCATTGCCAAAACACATCGTCGTTGGTTATTACCAGAAAGAAGCCAAGCTAAAGTCACTACCGTCTACGACACACAATGCAGGCTCGGGACAACAGCGTGACTCATCAACGACAGCCACAGCCGAAAAGGAATTGCAAGAACTCCTGAGGTATCTTCAAGTGGAAGTCGAAAGCTGCGAAAGAAGGGAAGCATATGAACTTAAAGGAAAGAAAGCCACCCATCCACCCGAAAAGAGAAGGATCTTGAACGCTACTCTACCAACAGCAGCGGTTTTGCAGTGTTCGTCGAAAGCTAACGATAAAGACTGTTTTGTGGGTCTACAAAGCACGCTACTCCAGTTTGTGACAGCAGTACTACCCATGAGGAAAAGTTGAAGAAATTGGCTGCCCAGAAGTGATACTATGGATACACCGTAAGAGGGCGTCTAGCCAAAGAATGCTAGAAAAAGTCAAGTGTGGAACATCCTGAGGTAGGCACGTTTCTTCAGTGTGTGATCCCAATTGGAAACAGAAAAAGAAAGAACATGAAGGCTCCGTAACTGCAAACAGTCCGCATACCAGCTCTCATTGGTACGAAGAATCTGATGTCTTACTGCAAAACATTTAGGGCATGGGTCATAGGGAAAACGCAAAAGGTCTATATTCGTGGCATTGTGGACAGCGCAAGCCAGCGTTCATTTATTCGTGAAGATGTATCCACGACGCTTGGATTGAAATAACTTGGATAAGTCAATCTACAGCTAAATGGGTTCGGACAAACAAGTTTCGTTCCGAGACAACATCGTGTCGTCGAACTGAAGCTTCACAGTCAATGTGGCACCAAGGAATACTTGTTAACCGCCATAGAAGTACCATTCGTCTGCAAGGATGTTGTGCAAGTACCAGTCGACCATGACTTTGTCAGAGCTATTGAAATCGAAGACCATCTCTTCGCTGACAAGTTGGTGATACCTGGTATGGCTGCAGTTCCAGGAATCAGCCTTTTAATCGGTGCCGATCAGCTTGGGAAATTCATGTCGGGAGAGACGGAGCGGTACAATGGACAGAAAAGCTTGGTGGAGATGGGTTGTGCCTTTGGATAGATGTTGCAAGTGCCACTTTCTTTTGACTACTCTTTGGAATCAGCTCTCAACGTATGCGTCTTACGACTAACCACGTCTGCTGACTCTGCTGACGAGATTCTACGGAGGTTTTGGGAATGGAGCGCATTGGAGTTTTTCCAGCCGAGAACACTCCGACCAAAGAAAAGAATAGGGTACTGGAAAGTATGACCAGGAGGTTACTTTCTTCAATGGTCATTACCAAGTAGCGCTTCCGTGGAAAGAAAGTTTTGGACAACTAGATGATAACCGAATACAAGCAATGAAGCGGCTAAAGTATCTGGGGAAAAGGATGAAGAACAATTCAGAGTTTGCTGTGGCATATGATGCCACCATCACGAACTATATGAAGATGCGGCATGCCGAGAGAGTACCTCCTCAAAGCGTTGAGCAAGCAGATCGGATTTACTACATGCCACATCATACAGTCGTGCGAACCGAGTCTACGACAACTCGAGTAACAGTGGTTTTCGACGCATCCTCTCACAATCCTGGTTCCTCATCCCTTAATGAGCATCTCGAGAAGGGACCAAAGCTACTATCAGACTTGGTTACTCTTCTCATATGCCTTCGCTTCAACCGTGTCGCTCTGACAGCCGACATAGAGAAAGCCTTTCCTCAGATTAGCGTAAAAATGAAAGACCGAGACGCACTAAGATTCCTATGGTTCCAGGAAATACCTTCTTAGAGTAGTAGAGGAATGGCGCATGACATGGGTTCCTTTTGGTACCGTATCAAGTCCATTTCTGCTCAACGCCACACTACAACATCAATTAAAGGCAGTGAAAGGTCCAAAGAAAGAAACGGTCAAGCAGCTTGCAGCATCATTTTATGTTGATGGCCTTCTTATCGGGCACGAAAATGAGGATTCAGCAGAAAGAGCACACAGACGCAAACGCCATTATGGAACGAGCAGAAACGTGTTTGAGGAAAAAGTCATCAAATTCCAAACTGCTGAGAGATCTCATTAATACAGCTGAAGGAGATGGTGCAAGCGGAAGAGTTGGCGAGATATTGGGGCTTTTGTGGGATCCTCTGAGAGATCAGATGGCAGTAGCGGCAAAATCAGCATTAATGTTCTTGGAGAAAGGGCGAAGACCTTGTAAGAGATATGTGCTGCAAGCAGTGTCAAGGACATTCGATCCACTGGTAATACTTGCACCTTTCAGCATTCAGGCCAAGATATTGTTTCAGGAGCTGTGGCAAAGAAAAGCAGATTGGTATGACAATTTGCCTTTGGATATTGCTATACAGTGGAAGAAATGGTGCTCTAATCTGCAGTGCCTTCCTTCTATGACTATCGTGCGATCGTTGAAAACTGGGCTAACAAGTCACTCTATGCAACTTCACATATTTTGTGATGCTAGTCAGAAGGCGTATAGAACTTGTGCGTATTTGAAATTCCTTGATCAAGAGAATGTCGCCCATAGGCACCTCATTATGGCGAAGTCGCGAGTGGCACCTCTGGAGAAAGTGACTTTGCCGAGACTGGAATTACATAGCACTTTGCTTGGAGCAAGGCTAGGGAACTTTCTGAAGGATGATCCTAATAATTACAGGTTGGAAACATTCTTTTGGACCGATTCAAAGGCCGCGCTACATTGAATAAAGGGGTCCGCAAAGAAATGGAAAGGTTATGTCGAAATTAAAATGACTGAAATTCAAGCATGTTCTGTGAACGGAGAATAGCGACACTTCCCCGGTACGGATAATCCTGCGGATTACTTCACACGTGGAGTGCTATTGCATCTTGGCAAGACAAACAAAATTTGGTGGACAGGACCACCATGGTTAAAAGAAATGGAAGATAGATGGCTCAAAAACAGTCTTGAAGATTTACCTGTTGATTATGTAGACTTAAATGAAGCAAAAGTTGTTTTGAAAGTTCCACATGTGAGAACATATATGCCTATTTTGATCTTCAACATCACTCATGCTTGACGAAAATATTACGAGTAACTTCCTGGGTATTTCGTTTCATAGAAAGTTGTAAAGATTCAAGTATCAGAGGCAGAGCGCACCTCACAGCCGAAGAAATCTGCGAAGCAGAAGAATACTCGGTCATGGTGGTTCAAGAGGATGCTTATGTGGAAGAAATCTCTCAAGTTGGAAAGGAACAACAGCTACGTAACAAGTCAGATATAGCAATGCTTCATTTATTCTTGACAGGAAACGCCGGTGTCATGTAACGAACAACTACAACTCTCACGGGAAGCAGAAGAAATCAAGCATCCTACTTTGCTGCCTCGACTCCATGAGATTACAAAACTTATAACAAGAGAGTGCCATAAGCGAACACTCCACGGAGGCCTACAAGATACCCTTGCGGAACTTCAAGAAAAATTTTAGATACCACGCGGCAGACAAACTGTGAAGAAGATTGTCAGAACTTGCAACGCTTGTGTCAAGACGCGCTTAAAGCCAAGCAGCGCACATGTTGCCCCATTACCAAGAGAACGAGTACGCCGATTAGATCCTTTTCAAGCGGTTGGAATAGATTTTTCTGGAACACTCTATGTGAAAGGCAGCCACACCAGGACCTACATTGTACTGCTTACTTGTGCCGTCACGAGGGCAGTACATCTTGATTTAGCCACCGAAATGTCATCAGAAAGCTTGCTACTGACGTTTCGCCGATTTATAGCACGTCGAGAATTGCCTGATGTGATCTATACAGACAACGGACAGACGTTCAAAAAAGCGTCAAAGGAAATCTCTTCTTTGGCTGGAGTATTGTTCAGTGGAGAGCTACAGGACTACTGCTCTCGAGAATTGAGTAGAAGTTTATTGTAGAAAGGGGACCATGATAGGGCGGATTCTGGGAGAGGTTGATAAGAACTGTCAAAACCAGCCTACGGAAGATTCCAGGCACAGCGAGGCTTTCGCCTGAAGAGTTAACCTCAATGTTGTAGGAAGTAGAGGTGGTAAGTAACTCCCGGCCCCTCACTTATCTGTCAACTACAGCTGACGATAGCGAAATGTTAACGCCGGCTCGTTTCTTAAGCGGTAAATTATTAACAAGCCTTCCCTATCCAAACGAAAACGCTGACACTTCAGGATTGAGATCGATGGTCTTGAGAAAAGGGCTCCATCGTAAACAATTGTTGGAACATTTTTGAAAAATATGGAAGAAAGAGTACCAGCATGCCTTCCGCTCTGCGCGCTGTGCCAATGTGCAGGGTTCAAACTATCTCAAAGCTGGTATCATCTTTTTTTTATGAAGAAAGCATCCCAAGGCTGCTACGGAAAACAGGGAAAATCCAAGATGAACATCGTGGATGTGACCAAAGTATAAGGAGCTGTTCGGTTAAACTTCCGACAGGCTTTGTAATACCATGACCTGTCCAGCTTCTTTACCCAATGGAACTGTCTTCACTGAAATGAACTCAAAGCGCGCGACTTTTCGGAGGGCGGAGAAAATTGAATATTCGTCTTTCCTTGAGAAGATGAAGAAGAAGAAGCCATCGAAAGAACGCGTGAATTTTAAAGAAAAATGAAAGCGTCCGCCATGGACTGTTCTAACTACTATGTGTAAATAATGTAAATATAGTCTTGTTTCTTCAAATGCCGTGACCAGTTATTTCATATGTGCTCCCCACCAGCAGTTTGGTGCGCATGTATAGGCAACCCAACGCCACACGGGCGTGCCTGCAAATGGACCGTGGCGAAGTTGCGTACATAGTGCAAACTGCAGGACTAAAACCGTGCTTACGCTACCCCCAATTCGTACCCTGAAGCTACGCGCAAATGCCTGATGTGCAGTACTTGATCACTCGTTAATTTCACAACAAGAACGATTTTCCACAAGGTGTTCTGTTCATCTGCAAACATATATCACTACCTTTTACTAAGCGGTTATGTAAAGACCGCTCATCAAACTGATTTTGCTGCTTCACAGAAAAACAGCTTCAAAACTTATTTTCCAACTGACTTGTTTGCTGGCGTATCGCAAAATTACTCTGAATTTGAAACGAAATCCGTCTATTTTACATGAACGACCTATATGCACGCTATATATTTTTCAATAAAATCATTTACATGTAATTTATCTTAGGCTTGAAGACCAAGCAAACGGGAAAAACAGTGCTCCTATTTGAGTGGTTTTCCGCATTCAAATCACCGTTCAGTCAAACTCTCTTCTAAATAAAGCCTCCAAGAGCTAAAATCTAGCTAGTTAAAAAAAATCAGGTCGGCGAATGCCCATGTATTTTAATGTTTTATGGAGCCTTTTCGAGAGCCAAAAGATTTGACATAGCATTTCCACAATAACGGAAGCTTTCAGGTTTTTTGCAACTGCCTATGAGATAAAAAACCTGTAACAGTTTTTTATCTCAAAAGCTAGTGCGAACCCCGAAGTTAGACAGATGTGCATAGGTTATTTGACAAGTCATGCACCTAGGTTTCTGCGAAGTGCATTAGTGCTACCATTGCTGTTCAAATGCAGCCAACACCTGCAGCCGCTAGGTGAAGTTTGGGATGGGATTCATCATGTCGTTAGAGCTCTACAATACGCTGTTCAACGGCACGACTTTCTGGCTACCGACACTGGCCTGATCGTGCTCTTAAAGTTCAGCTGCGACGCTATCACCGAAATCGTGCGCAAAGAATATGAGAGTTAAGATCAGAGTGAGGAAAGTAACAATACCCAGAAGAGACAAGTGTGTTCGCGCGAGGAAGCCGACGCTTTTCTCACAATTCTGTTTCCACGGTGCCTACATTTGACTACAAAGCTATGTAGAGCTTAGCAAGTTGCGAGGCTTGAGCCATCGAAATTCTTCAAAGCTGCCTGAAACCAAGCAAGGTCAGAGATCTTTCGAATAGTTTTAGGTTCTGCAAATAGTAGGTTTACGTTATTTTTTCCCATTTTCTCAAGTGCTAAATTATCACGGGAACGCAACAAAAAATCATTGCGTGAGGATTTCGTTAATTAGGGGATATACCGCATTCATTACTGAATAATTAAACTGCACACATAATAACGCTTCTTTTCTATGTTGCTAAAAAGAAACAATAGGCAGATCTCGCGTACTGTGGCAATCGTTGATATGCGAAGCCCGAATGAGGAAGGTTCATATGTCGCTTTGACATCAGCACAACGTTACGAGGCAGACGTTAATTTTGCCGTGCATGACTTTCATGTCACGATTATCCTGTTCGAACGTGTCATATACCTTCATCGTCTATGACGTCACGTAATACCATACTATCTATATGTGGGACAACCCAAACGGCCGCGAGCACGTTATGAGTGTAGCGGCAAGACAGACAGACAGACAGACAGACAGACAGACAGACAGACAGACAGACAGACAGACAGACAGACAGACAGACAGATAGATAGATAGATAGATAGATAGATAGATAGATAGATAGATAGATAGATAGATAGATAGATAGATAGATAGATAGATAGATAGATAGATAGATAGATAGATAGATAGATAGATAGATAGATAGATAGATAGATAGATAGATAGATAGATAGATAGATAGATAGATAGATAGATAGATAGATAGATAGATAGATAGATAGATAGATAGATAGATAGATAGATAGATAGATAGATAGATAGATAGATAGATAGATAGATAGATAGATAGATAGATAGATAGATAGATAGATAGATAGATAGATAGATAGATAGATAGATAGATAGATAGATAGATAGATAGATAGATAGATAGATAGATAGATAGATAGATAGATAGATATTCGTTCACAAACTGAGATGTCAGCTCTACCCACCGCCAACTTTGTTCATCTAAAATAGATTTTCCGTAAGTCGTCCATCCAATGGTGTATACGCATTCATGAGACGTGAAATACTTCCGAAAGGTTTCAGAAAGCTGACTTTTCAATAGTGAGGCGCCTCTGCATTGCTGGTTCTACGTCAGAAGCTAAAGCATCCTGGATAGTTTTACCAGGGAGTCTGACATCATCCCTTAGAAAATTTTTAGCTAGTGATAACGACGAACCTTAAATTTTCATATGCATTGTATCAGAGTGTTATTATTTGTACTAGCTTAGAAAAAGCCCTTACATTTCAAGGGCAAACCGTCACGCGCGATAGTATTTCCCCTGAGGCGTGCAGGCGTGCCACGGCTTTGTGGATGGTGCATTCATTTTTTTCCTAAGTTACAACCTATTTTATGTAAAGATTCTTAAAGTACCTTTGGTTCAAGAGGAATTCTTCCAACTGAAAAAGTATCAGTTTTGCCGAAAAGACGAAGGAATAAACGTGATAGCAACAAATTTAAAGGTCACGCGCCAAAACTCAAGCAGATTGGAACGTACCCCACGTTTCTTACAGACAAATGACGCACGAAACATACTCAAACGTACACATGAATGCGAATGAGCGTCAAAGTTGTTACGTTGCTGTGTCTGAAAAGCGCGCCCTTTTCGCAAACAGAGACTGTGCGACACTTGCAGTGACGTTTGTTCGCCCGGCAACTACAACACAATCTTTCCTATGAAAGCCCAAGTCAAGCGAAAGCATACGAGATTGTTCCCCGCCGCAAGATAAGCAATCGCACGCGTGAGCGTCCACCCTGCCCCTCTCCACGGGGTAAAGTATGCGTGGGAGATGAGAGCGCGCGCCACAACATCGTGACGATGTCTATATATATATATATATATATATATATATATATATATATATATATATATATATATATATATATATATATATATATATATATATATATATATATATATATATATATATATATATATATATATATATATATATATATATATATATATATATATATATATATATATATATATATATATATATATGATAGTCTACGACTTTCAGCTCTCCTGGCTGTTTAGATGATGGGATCTATACCAAACTTACTTGGTATGGCACACCATGACTGCATAACGAGCATTGTTAACTTGTCATAACATGAAAATCAGGACATGTGTTTTATAGATATCATGATTCACTTGCCATAGTCTTGCTGCTCCTGTGGTGGTTTCGTTCTAATGACTTATTGCAAAACTGGTATGGTATGACATGGCTGCATGGCGAACATAAGTGACATGTCCTCACTGGAACATATGACATGCATGTCATGGGAGAACATTACTACATGCCACGCTCATTAGTCACTCGTGGCCGTTTGACAAAGGTATATCACTGGTGGAAACATGATAGTCATTACATACGTGTCATGTAGGAACATGAGCACATGCAGGCTCATGATGCACTTGCGGTCGTTTCGCTAGCTTCATATATACCTTTTTTTTCATTTTGGAAGTTGACGTGAATTGATGACAAAGGTTTTTTACATGTCCAAACATCATAATCATAAGATGCGTGTTATGTAAAACATAACTACACGCCACGATCATGGTGTGCTTATGGCCATTTCGCTTGCTTATAACCGAATTCGGTGTTACGTGACGTGAGTAGATGAGGAAAATATATGACTGGTGCAAACATGATAATCATGACATTTGTGTCTTGTAAGAACATGACTACATACATCGCTCATGATGCGCTCGCAGCCGTTTCGGTAGTTTTATGTATACCAAATTTGGTATTACGAGACGTGAATAGGCGTCGAAGATAAATGACACATCCAAACATAATAATTATGACATGGGTGTCATGCAAAACATCCCTACATGATACGCTCACGGCGCGCTCGCGGTCATTTCGTTAGATTCTAATATTAAAAATTTGGCAATACACGACGTGAATGGACGATGAACACAAATTTCAGGATAATGATGATTCACAACATGGAAGTAAAGTATGGCGTAATTTACAAGCGACTCGTGAATTTTTGCTGTTTCTTTTTGACAATTCAACCTTCCTCATTCGTGCTTCGCATGTCATCTTATCTAACTCTACGCGGGATCTGCCAATTTTTTGCCCGCTTTCTTGATTGTGAAAGTTGCTATGATTGTACACTTTTCGTTTTCAAACGAGCAGTAGTTTGCATGTCCGGATATAGTAACACCTACCATATGCACTCCCACCCATTTTTCCATTGGTTGTTTTTCTTTTCATGAGCCAGCTCCCTGTAGTTGAGTTAGGTATACGCACCATTTTACAGATTTCAAAAGCCGTTTGCCAATCACTCATACTTTAATTGCTGGGCCATTAACAATTATTTACCCTTATTTTTGATGCATTTAGCCCTACCTTTTCATATGTTTTTGTTCAAGCTAAATAATATTTTCTACAATCCACCTTTATGATTGCTATATAGCACTATGTGATCTACAAATCTTAGGTTGGCGAGAAGCCCTTCTTTAACCTTTATTTCCGTTTGTCTCCTGCTCAGTCGCTTAACTATTACTTATTTATTGAGCCTAGTTCACTTTGCTGAGCATTCCGCGAAAATATGAAGCTGGCTTTAAGAAAGAAAACCTTTCCAATATATATATATATATATATATATATATATATATATATATATATATATATATATATATATATATATATATATATATATATCAAATAAGGGAAAAAAGTGTATACCTAAGGGCTCGTTTTTCCGTGTTTTGACACAATATTAATGAGATCTAACAGACAGTAATGCCAAGGAATGTACAGGGGAAGTTATTAGAACCAATCGAATGTAAATAATAAGAAAGAAAAGTGGATGAAAAAATAACCAGCCTGCTCACGGCTGGTTATTTTTTCATCCACTTTTCGTTCTTCTTGTTTACATTTCATTGGTTCTAATAACTTCCCCTGTACATTCCTTGGCATTAGCGTCTGTTAGATCTCATATATATATATATATATATATATATATATATATATATATATATATATATATATATATATATATATATATATATATATATATATATATATATATATAGTCAGTGGGAGTAATAATTCAATGGGCCAGTTAGTCTTCGTGAAGGTATGGGATATGGCACAACGGGAGCCTTGTCAACAAGGATAAATATATTTATTTCCCGACAGTTTCGGGAGGGGTCCTCCCTTCATCAGGGGATGAGTTACACTCATCCCCTGATATATATATATATATATATATATATATATATATATATATATATATATATATATATATATATATATATATATATATATATATATATATATATATATATATATATGGGGAAGGTTTTTCCTAATTTATTCAACTTACATTTCAGGGCACCCAAAGCGCAATCGCAAGGCGGCAATCGCGAGCTGTTTTCTGAATTTCATGCGCTTTAAACAAACCCTAAATAAGTATACCAGCGTTGTTATCTAACGTAACTTGAAACTTGTATTTATTCTCTTGTCTTGAAATTTTTTCTCTGGAGTCAGTATTTACTTGGCGGATCAAAAAATATTATGACGTGCTACATACAGCTAGAAACAATACTGCGCTAACTGAAGACGCGTGGAACTCACTTCTAGTTTTTTATCGCTTGGCGCTTTTTAGCCGAAACACCCTGTGTATGTAGCTCGCTTCTCCTTAGGTTGGTAGGGACCAGCCGCGGAAACTGCATCCACTCCGAAGCAGTAGAAGTAAATGCTTTTCTTACCATAACATCTTTTGGTTGGTGGTTTTTCTAATTAAATCTAGAGTCTTGTAAAAACATAGAGATTGATCTTAAATGCTGACCTCAAAATGCACGTTTTGTTTCACCAGACATGTTTCGTCTTCTCATCCCTTTCCGAGCTGCAAGCACCAGTCATGAACAGTTCCCCAAAAAAAGGTCGACGACTGCAGTCACGACTTACCGCAAGGCGCCACATCCTGGGAGTCAGTTGGTGTATTGTGTCGACCGTCGTTGTCACCTGCGGTTTCGACAGACATTATTTCCACGCATTTGAAGGCGACACAGCGCTCATCTTCTTGTTCAAGGGATGCATCAGCAGTATTCGACTCACCCTCTGGGTATTCGGTGCTCTCGATAGCACCGCTGTCATTCCCCTGTTTTGGTAGCTCTGGGCCAGTCTGTTGTTCTTTCAGTGCGAAAAAAAAAGACGAAGTGAATATGGTTGCAGAATCGCATTATTGAGTGTACTGAATCGATAACCTTTTGTATAGTGTCCTGGTTCTCAATCGATCTGTTCTTGGGCATTCCCGACAGCTTTTTGAGAGTGCCGTGAAACCCCTGACATTTTTTTCACGAAGGCAGTAGAAAGAACCATATAGAGGGGGGGAAGGGGGCAGAGTTGATTGATTTGATTTATTGATATGTGGGTTTTAACGTCCCAAAACCAAAATAAGATTATGAGAGATGCCGTAGTGGAGGGCTCGGAGAATTGTGACGATCAGGGGTTCTTTAACGTGCACCCAAATCTGAGCACACAGGCCTACAGAATTTCTACCTCCATTGAAAATGACGCCGCCGCAGCCGGGATTTGATCCCGTGACCTGCGTGTAAGCAGCCGAGTACCTTAGCCACTAGACCACCGCGGTGGGGCGGCGACAGAGTAGGTGTCGGTGATTACACCCTTAGCATTACCACCGCCACATTGGCCTCTTATCTCTAACATCCCAGGCAATCATGTCAACGTGGAGCTTGTGGTCATACACAGCTCACTCACCTGACGCCCTTGTTGCGCGAGTCGCAAAGCACCCGCGGTTAATCATAAGCACTGTATTCGAGCGCAGACAAGGTGCTCGCTTTGCGGAAGCCTCATTTACTTTTGCAAAACGAAAAATGAAGCACGCCACTCACATTGCCAAGTCGCCACCGACTTCTACGCCAGTCTTAAGGCTAAGCTTAAATGGTCGTGCGGTTGGGGTCCCGGCACGTGCGCTGCGGCTGCTCGGAAAGCGCGTAGAACGGCCCTCAACCCTTCAAAGAGAGGCTCCACCCTCCCAAGGGGCGCGTGCCTCGAGGAACCTTAACGGCGGCTCTCATCTCTCGCGCGTACTTTGGCTGGCCCGTAGAGTGGGGGGGGGGGGGGGGGTAGTAGACGATGTTTCGCGTGCCCTTATCTCTCAGTTGGGAGGATCATACATTTGGCTGGTGTTCGGCTTGCACTTGATCGGTTCTGTTGTAGTTACGGGGCGCACAAAGGCCACTGCAATCGTTCCACAGCTTCCGTTTGTGAAAATGGCGCACTTTTCAGACACAGAGAAGTAACAACTGAGACACTTATTCACGTTCATCTTTACCTGTGAATAAGTTTCGCTTGTCATTTGTGCATGAGAAACATGGGGAACATTTCAATCGGCTTGCTATTCTGTGCAGGACTTTCCAATTTGTTGCTATTGCGTTCATTGCTTCGCTTTTGCGGCAAAGCTGTGACTTTTCGTCGAAGTCAGCAAATAATTGCTAATGAGGGTAAGACTGGAGCAGGTTCCATTTGTTCTGGCAGCAAGCAAAACCCGTAGGTGAATTTCATAGAGTGCCTGTTCCCACGGAACCCAGTTTCAGAACCCATGGTACTGTGCGTCGCGCCAAAAAGGGCTTAAAATTAACAGAGTAACGGGCCGTTGTGCGAAAAAAAGTACTGGAACACTGAAAAAGTGGGCTTGGAAGCACCGTGTTTGGGCGGTTGCTCATGAATTTCTACTTTTTCGTCCAGATCGCCCTGCTGCGGGTGGATTCCGTCGTTGGTCCGGCGGAACTCTTCCCACCGCAGGGAAACATCGTCGCGCCTGCGCCGGACAGCCCCGTCAACGAAGAACCATCATGGAAAGCAGCGCCTCAAGTGCCCCTCCCCTACCATGTGGTCAACCGAGTGACGTCAGCGGACACGCTTGAGCTTCAGCATAAAACCCGGAGCCATCTTCAGCAGTCTTTCAGTGGGCTTGGCAGTACCGTGTTCTGGCGGTTGCTCATGAATTTCTACTTTTTCGTCCAGGTGGGTGACAAACATTCTGTCTGCTCTATTAGAGACGATTCGCTCACTTTAGTAGTGCTGCCGGGCCCACAAAGTCTGCTTTCTTCATTGTGTGATTGTTTGCTTGTTATTAGGCTACTGCTGTTAACATCAGGTGATGTGGAGTTAAACCCTGGACCCCACTCAGACTCAGAGTCTGGTTCAGAAGCCACCTTAAATAGCCAGCTCCTCAAGAAAATTCTAAAGGAACAAACAAAGACCAATAAAGCGCTCACTGCTCTTTCCGAAAACTTAAAACACGTAGACACTACAGTAGGCAACGTACAGGAAAGATTAACCGCCATAGAAAAAGAGTTAGCTCGCCTACAGCAATTTGAGGATAAACTCGCCGAGCATGAGGTGATGACTGTAGAAACAAATAAACTGGTGCGAGAGCTATCGGTTAAGGTAGAAGACTTGGAAAACAGGAGCCGCCAGAATAACATAATAATCTATGGCATGGAAGAGGGTGATAACGAACAAAATGCAGATTTACTACAGCGGATTGTTAAGGGCATCTTTCAAGACATCCTCAAGGTGAATGTTACATCTGTAGAACGCATGCACCGAATTGGCAGGAAAACACAAAATCGAGAGCAGCCAGTAATTCTTATGCTGTACAATTTCTCTGAAAAAATGTTAGTCCTTCGTAATTGCGGCAAACTGAAGGGAACAGCGATATCGATATCCGAAGACTTTTCCCGCACGAGTTCGGGACCTGCGCAAAAAGCTATGGCAATCAGAAAAGGAAGATCGGGGCAATGGTGCTAAGGTCACTCTTGTATTCGATAAACTAAAGATAGATGACGAATTGTACGTATGGGATGAAGCAAAAAATGCAAGAGTTTCCCTGAGAAGGGCACGTCACGATGGTCGCGCGAAAAGCAACGCGTGACACCCGCAAGCCGCCCCACCGTTTTCATTGGTATGTTTGAATGCCCGTAGCATTGCTAACAAAACTGACAAGCTAGAAGAATTGTTTTTCCTACACTCCTGATATTGTCGTGATAACTGAAACGTGGCTGCACCCAGACATTCTTGATTTTGAAATTGTTCCTTCTTCATACTGCTTACTTCGTTCAGATCGTGACGGTCGCGGGGGCGGGGTCGCCATTGCAATAAAACGTGGTTTGCAATATCGTAGAGAAAAGGGTATCGCGAATCACGAAAGCGTTTCGTGCACAATATTTGCTCACGATGCTCCAGTACTGATCGGTGGCATCTACAGAAAGCCAAATGCGTCTGATGATTACCTTTTACAAATACATGACTATCTGGTTGATAAGGTTACCCCCCGTACCAAATTAATACTTACTGGAGATTTCAAGCTCGCTATTGACTGGGAAAACTTAACAGGTGCTAGAAATACCGCCAACAGCGAGCTATTATACAATTTAATGTTCAATTTTTCATTGTCCCAGTTGGTCCAGGAACCAACCCGAATTCAAGGAAACACTCGTTCCATACTAGACCTAGCTTTTCTTTCCGATAAGCTATCCGGTAAAGCCACTGTAGAAGATGGAATATCTGACCACAAATTGTTAATCATAACTTTTAACCTTGAATGCTTAAATACCAAACCCAATGGCACAAATTCACGGACAGCCGTGAAAGACTACACCAGAGCTAATGATGTTTGTGTTATTGATTACCTCGACACAGCACTAGAGACTTTTTCTCTAGAGCAATGTGAGGGTGTTAATGTAATGGTATCTGGATTCAACTGAAAAAAATAATTACGTACTGTGAACAAAATTTTATACCAACGAAACTAAAACGCACACAAAGAAAAACACCATGGATCAATCGCCGTATTATTCACCTTGAAAGAAGGGTACAGAGAATGCGCAAGAAAAAGAGGAATCCAATCATCTTAAAGGAACTTGCATCTCAGCTTAAGGCGGAAATTAGAAATGCAAGACAAACTTTTTTTTCCCATACGTTATCTTACTCCATGACGGATCAGCCGCGAAAATTTCGGCGTTTCTTGGCACGGCCTGAAAACCCAACAACTGAAGCAGAAATTGAGGGTACTATCGTAAAGGACGCGCAGGCCGTTTCCAATGCTTTCAATAGGTATTTTCAGTCGGTATTTACACGTGCATGCGCACCAAGCAGCCCTGTTGCTCCGGTGCATCCTTTTTTAATGCCCGATGTCGTTGTCACTACGGAAGGTATTCTGAACCTGCTGTTCCAGATGGATGTTAAGAAATCAGTGGGTCCTGACAATATTTCAAATGTATTCCTTCGACGCTACGCAGAGCAACTCTGTCCCTTCCTTGAAGCAATTTTTAAAGCATCCCTGCTAACAGCTTCTTTACCTGCAGACTGGTTGTGTGCAAAGGTAATTCCAATTCATAAAGGTGGGAGCAAGCTGTCCATAGAAACATTCAGCCCTATCTCGCTAACTAGCTGCTGCTGTAAATTATTGGAACATGTAATCAACAAGGCAATAATTACTTATTTAGAAGACAACAACTTATTGCACCCAAACCAACACGGATTCCGTAAAAACCTGTCTACCATTACTCAACTCTTGGAAATAACGCATGACTTCGTAACTACAATTAACTCACAATTGCAAACCGACTCCATATTTATAGACTTCGCCAAAGCTTTTGATAAGGTGCCTCACAGTAAATTGATTGACAAACTTGTGTCTATTGGTATTAACAGTAACATAATAGCATGGATAAAAATGTATCTATTAAATCGAAGCCATTATGTAACCGTAAACAACACAGCCTCTGATTCATTGGAAGTTTTTTCCGGAGTACCACAAGGTTCCGTTTTAGGACCCATCTTGTTCCTAATATATGTTAATGATATCTATATGTGCCTTGAGCCTAACGTTAAAATGAGATTATTCGCTGACGACTGCGTGATCTACACCACTATCCGCACAACTGATGACCAGCTTAGACTTAATACCACACTAGCTAATATTGCATGTTGGTGCCTTGAGTGGGGAATGGAAATTAACGTGTCAAAAACAGCTTGCCTTAGCATAACTCGCAGGAAAACAATCCAGCATTTTAGTTACAATTTGGTCGGCACAAACATTGCAAGAAACGACGCTGTTAAATACTTGGGCGTTACCTTTACAAGTAAACTGAAGTGGGATGCACATATAAGCAGCACGTACACAAAAGCCTATCGCCAGCTAGGGTTCCTGCGTCGAAAACTTGCATTGGTGCCTTCTAATATAAAGATGACAGCATATAAATCTCTCATAAGGCCGATCCTCGAGTACGCCAGCATTGTATGGAACCCCCCCCCCCAAAAAAAATATCTTTCCGACAAATTAGAAGTCGTCCAACGCAAGGCCCTTCGCTTTATCTATTCTAAGTATTCGAGGCATGACAGTGTCGCTGAGCTGCGCAAGCGGGCATGCTTGCCGACCCTTGCAGCCCGTCGCCGTGTCTCTTCCTTAAAGTTTATTTTTCTTTTTTATCACAACGGTTTAAACATAAAGACAACTATATAAAGCCGCCTAACCATCACTCCCTTCGTACCAACCACAATAAGTGCATTAGACCATTCATGTCACGCTGTGATACTTTTAAATATTCATTCTTCCCATCAGCAGTGGAAGAGTGGAACGAATTGCCGCGTGAATGCGTTAATCTTTCCTCTGCAGATTCATTTGTTCGGAATGTAGAAAGCCTGTTTTATGAAGACTAAAAGCAACTTTTGTTTCTTTATGTTTGTGAGCGCTTCCGAACACACTGATCACAGTACCCCCTGCTGATACCTCGATGTTTTGTGACCTGTCCATTATTTTGTACAATTGCTTTCATCGTTCAAGTTTTATTTTCACCATCATCTTGTGATTCTGTTTCTTCCGCTATGTGCGATATTGCCTGGTTTGTACGCGACTGTGTATATTTGCTCGCCCACCCTGTATGAGCCTGAGAAAGGCTCACAGTAATAATAAATAAAAAAAATAAAAATAAAAAAAAAGTTTTTGGGTATTCCTGCACATATTTTGTTGGTAGACACATGTGCGGTATGAGTTTGTTTTCTTCTTTTTTTTTCGTTCGCGTAAAGAAGGGGGAGGATATAAAGTCATATATGTAGCTCAGTTTTAACTTCAGTTAATCAAGACGTAAAACTAATCTTCATTAGGTACCATTTTGTGCCTGCAGCACTTCAGCAATTCGATCTGCCTGCAAAGGGTGATAAAGTATTTTATTGATGCAAATATCATCGATAAGATACTTCATCACCCTTTGCGATAAAATAAATTATTCGCAGAGCCATTTCTCCGCACTGTAAATTGCGTCGTGTATTCACATACTCAAGCGGTGTTGTTATTTCAACAAAAAATGATTGACAAGTTCGCTGACCCGCCACGGTGGTCTAGTGGCTAAGGCACTCGGCTGCTGACCCGCAGGTCACGTGATTACAGTTCGGTCGTGGCGGACGCATTCTTGATGGAGGCAAAATGCGCGAGGCCCATGTGCTCATATTTGGGTGCACGTTAAAGAACCCCAGGAGGTCGAGATTTCCGGAGCCCTCCACTACGGCATCTCTCATAATAATTTGGTCGTTTTGGGACGTAAATCTCAACAATTATTCTTAAAAAGTTAGGTAGCGGTGAGCATCCCACCTACATTATTAGGAATATCAGCGTGATGTCTTCGTAGCCCCGCCGCGGTTGTCTAGTGACTAAAGTACTCGGCTGCAGACCCGCAGGTCGCTGAATCGAATCCCGGCTTCGGTGGCTGCATTTCCGATGGTGGCGAAAATGTTGTAGGCTTGTGTGCTCAGATTTGGGTGCACCTTAAAGAACCCCAAGTGGTCAATATTTTCGGAGCCCTCCCCTACAGCGTCTCTCATAATCTTATGGTGGGTTTGGGACGTTAAATCCCACATATCAATCAATCAACGATGTCTTCGAGGCTTATTTACGTACTCCTGTGCATTGTGCTTTCCTGCATGGGAATACGGCCATGGTCAAGAGGCGGACAACGTGTTATTACCTACACCTGATCGTTGATACGCTATAGCGTCTCATCGCTACTATCTTGGTGGTCACGTGAAAGGAGGAAGACTACGTGCTCGTGTCGCTAAACTTCGCTGCATGTTGGGAGAAAAGCCCGATAGGGGAGCTCGACGTGTTCGACACCTTCACGGCACATTGCGGCGTTCAATTTGTTCGACTGAACGTTGAAGTCTACTACAAAACGAAGAAACAAAAGTGATCTGTTATTGAGCGGCGTTTACGAACAAGCACGTACTCATTACGGGACGGGGGAGGGCGGCTGAAAAACAGAAACACGAGCCTGAACTATCTTACAATCATTACATAAATGACGTCTTGCTATTTATTAGTATACACGCAAGACATTGGAATGTTACGCCTTTTGCAAATATATACATATATATGGGAGCAGTGACGTGGATGGGAGCGGCACTGGTTGTCGCACCGCTTAACTCGAAGACATGCATGAGGTCGATTACCTTTCATGAGAGTAGTGACTTTGTGGGCGTGAAGTATAAAGATACGAACGCATTTGGGTTTATGTGTACGTTAAAGAAGCCTAAGTAGCACTGCCAAAATTATTCTCGAGCACACCCCTTCCTTACAGCATCCCTCCTAAACATAAAACGATTTTGGTACCCAAATACAAAAAACAAATAAATGTTTCTGAAAGCATACCGGGAACACTCTCGTCCGTATCCATCGTGGCCACAGGCGGGGTTTTCGGTAGACACAGTTGTAGCCCGCAGCTGCATGGCCGTGAAAGTAGGAAATTGAACCACTATTTGATATGAGTCATGAGAATGGGAGTGATATTGACGTTACTATTGGTTACCACGCAGTGCTAACAATACAATATATGCATATGGAGAGCGTTTCACAACAACTCAGTGTGTTTGTGCGTGCGTACGTGTGTGCATGTAAAGCATAATACAGTCAAACCCGACTATGCCAGTCTCAAATATTCAAATTATTTTTATGTCCAACTATTTTTGAAGAAAACAGTGCTAAGAGTGAAGTACCTAAACAATGCTTAAACACTGCTTAAACAGCGAAGAAAACTTACGATCGCACCACACAAAAATACCCAATACACGTCGTGTACCGAGCATTCGACCACGTGATAGGCTCCAACAAGTGGGCTTTTTCTCAAAAGTAATTGATTTTCTCTCCACGGAAGTGACTCTGCAGAATGATTTTATAGAGCGAGTACTGTGATTGCAAAAGCACCGCGCAGAGTTAGGATTCATCGATGTGCGATGAATACTAACACTTTTTACTACTCCAACGATGAATTTCGGCTGAATTTCCAATGTAGTTGTTATGGACTGTAAAAACATTTTTCAGGCACAATTCAGCCCCTATAATGAATTCACAAAATCTAGCCCCTATAATGAATACACAAGCCCGTAATAGGTGAATAATCAGGCCATTTTATAATGACCTAGCGAACACATCCGCCATTTCATTCAGAAAAAGTCCCTTATGTCCCGGTACCCAGGCAAGTCAATCAAGTGTGTTTGCGGTGAAAATACTGAATTCAAAGCACTCAGCACTTGTGAGTTTTCATTTTTAGTGAGAGAATAACACACAAATATAGAATCAGTTAAACTTACGGCAGAACAAGTTGATGCTAATATTTTCGCAGAGCTAAAACTATCGCTAAAATTTGTGCTACGAAAACCGGTTCGAAATAATGAAGGCGTAGGGAAAACTACCAACCTAGAGTATCATATAAAACCTCAATCGCAGATTTTTCTTCATTTTGCGAAACATCCATCACAGGGACTGTTTGTAATGGTAAATGTACGAGGTAATAACTTAGAATAGATTTTAAAAGGTGGCGTGCGGTTAGTTTTGCGTCTGTTGCAAAAATTTCGTCAAACTGTATTTTGATAGAGTTGTTTGAATGACAGATTGAAGATACATTACTAATTAGGATATTTGTTTGTCAAAAAGACTCTGTATATTCAGCATTTGAGTCTTGTGACATCTTACCCAGTATGCTCCAAAGAACAACTCGGGCTGGGAGATAAAAACTAATTTGGAACGTCTTTCTGAGAATTCAAAAAGCTTTAAAAACAGTTGTATACTGCCATTATTTGCAAACACGAAGTGATGGAAGCCTAGCTTCCAGGAACAAGATTTTAATGGCTATACGAACATAGGAAAACCTGAATATAGCCACAAGGCTTGCCTTTCGAGCATTGCAAAAGAGTGACATCACCTACAAGCAGGAGCCCCAGCGTATAATATGCATCCAAAGTGAAGAACCGGCTGAACGAAACATGCAATATACTGACAAAAGCGTTTGTCTTTGCATACGAAATAGACTATGACTAATCTTGCGTAACATGCTAACGACCTTAACACCATTTTATGCTAAGAATTCTATGTGAGCCTTCCAAGACATATAACTGTCGTATATTATTCCCACGAAGGTTATATACCTGTTTTACTTTAGGAATATGCTCTTGGTGATAAATCAAAATATGAATGGTTTCTTCAAACAAAATAGAATGGCTGACAATTTTCCGACATTTATATGCAGGTTAATGTCATAGATTCAGCCTTACAATGCTAATAAGTATGACTGTAGTACTTGGTCAAAAGTACTGTAGTACTGTAGTACAGTCAATATTGTCGTCCAAAAAACCGCAAGAAAAAACAGAATGACGTTAATTTTTAGGTGTCGTGGTTCCATGCCGCCAATTTCCCACGCATGTGTGCCCTCACAAGCAACTATCAACTTCGTTCTGCTGAACATCGGGCAGGAAGTGCGCTTGTACCTATCTAACCCGTAGGTATCTGGCAGCCGCAATTCTCTGCCTCCCACAGAAGTGGCGAATCCTTTAACATTTCACCAAAGCTGTGGTGTGTGAAGGAACGCCTAGGGAACCCTGCAGAAACCTATAGGGCTATCTCTTGAGATGAGTACCCAGAAAACACCAATTTTTAGGTCGGTGTACTACTCTACCCATTGGCACGAATCGGTGTGTTGCCGGTCGGCCCTGAGAATAGAACCCGGCCCCTCTCACATCGGAAGCGGGCGCTGTAGCAACCAACGCGGTAATCGTGTAGCCATCGCTGCGGTCTTTTTTTTTTCATCCGCATAAACATTTGTATACATCTTGATGTCGTTGCATAGAACACATTAGTACATTAAAAAACTAGAGAGAAGGACTGTGCCTTGCGGAACGTCTGTTGTTTGTATTTCCGTAGACGAACAAATGCAGCTTTGGGAAATATAAAACACTCTATTTCACTAATATTCAACAATCTATGGCTAAATCTACTTTGGGAAACTTATGCATTCAGCTTAATTACCAAAGCTACATGCTCAACGCTGTCACACGCTTTCGCGATGTCCAGGATGACTAATGCGGCATACTTTCTCTGCCGGTTATCTAATTGTATGCTATTCTAAAGGTCTATAAGTGCCTGTCATGTAGATCAGCTTGATCTGTCAAATTGAGCGGATTTGGAATTCATTTCCTGTTAATCAAACTTATGTGACAAACATTTAAAGTTATTTTATTCAGGCTCAATAAATTGGAAGTTAGCGCAATGGTCCTAATTTTGTTCAATTCATACCCTTTATCCGAATTTGAAGGCAGTGGTATCACCTTAGCAACTTTTCAAGAAGGAGAAAGTCATGCCCTTCCTATTGGGTTGTTGATAAAATCTAATAAATTATTTTGAGATTCCTTATTTATATATTTAAATATGGCCAACGCATCAAGAGCCGGAGCCGCTGATGAAATGCTAGCTACTCTTTTAATTCCCACCAGTAAATTTATATGAAGTCGTCGTCTCATTGGCAATGCTTTGGAGGTGATGATAACTGGAAGGTAAAGCACTGCTCTAACTTCCTACTAATAATATCTAACAAATAATTTGTTTCCTCTGAAGACTAAATAATAATTACTACTTTCACAGCTAGTTGCATTATTTCCTTTCAGGAAGATATATATGAGTACAACTTTATTGTTTGATTTTGGTATATAATCGAAAGCCCGAAAGCAATGATTTTCTTTTCCGTGCGGAACTGCTTGTTTAAAAGCTCCAGCGTAAATCTGGTAGTCTTTCCAATTTCGAAGGCAGTGATTGTACCACTCAAGTCGTATCTTTTCCTACAGCTACCTTCACTGCCATGCAATCGAAGTCTCAAGGAACATCTTATTTGCTGGGATGCCAACCTAGCCATGCGCTCTTTCCGTGACAAATGCAATAGCCTGCCGCCGAGAGCATCTCCTTTAGTCAGTATCTTCAAGAACTTGAATTTCTTGTGGCTGAATCGTACATTCTGTGTAGTCACTGCATGTCATCCACCACACAAACAACACAGGTCGTCTTAGGCCATACAATCTCTATTAGCGTCATCTCCCCCACGTCCGCTGCAGCGCATGTCTAATTGTAACCTCCAGCACTATGCCAAAATTGCCCGTATATCCGGCATTGTAATAACTTAGATGTTAGCTAACAGCTCGAAGAACTGTAGGTCACGCGGTAATCTATACAGGACATGAAGTACCAGCAAAAGTCTCAATCACTGACAGTGTCGGGACGCTCTTGTTGTCCACAACTTAAGTGCATCGATAAACAGCTTCCACGCCTGCCCCAGAAAGCTTTACTAAGGATTAGGCAGGGCTCAGTTGCGCGTCTATTATTCGTATACGGTGCCTTTAGAGCAAACCAGATCAGGTGGAAAAAACGCACACACCGGAATGGATGCAAAAGATGAAACTTTTAGGTCTCTTACACAGACCTGGTCTGGCAATCTGCATACCATCCCACCGCGATTAAACTGCCGAGTGTCAGTTATGCTCCGGCAGCTTGGGGACAACTGCATGAAGATGTTCTTCATTGGCCAAGGGGTGATTCAACCTAATAAGGGACCACCCAATGGTACCAGCGTGACGGTAACTCTGCCCATACCACTGCGGAGAAACACGTCATGGGTAATGTCATCATGGCGCAGAGAGGCGTTAACGTGGAGTGATCTTCACCACGAGAATTGCTCGACATCAGTGCGCTCTCATAAAAAGTCAATCAAGAAAAAGAAGCGGGCTCAGCTTTAAATGGAATAATGCGCTGCAAATACTAGAAAAGAAGAAAAATCATCATGCTGAACCTACCGAAACGGAGCAAGGTACGGAAACGACAACCGCACCAGCTGGCACGTAGAACCTGCAGCAGCCGATGATGACGATGATGATTCAACAGACTTGGCTCGTACCCACTCAGGGGGATCAGCCAAGAATTGATTATCTAACGTAGGGACCATGTTTTGTATCCAATATCTATACAGAACAGAAAAAGTCACAGCTTTGCTGCAAAGGCAAAGCAATGTTCTGCGAACGACCGACGCGAAACGTTCCCAGCGTTTTAACGCACGAATAACCCGCGAAACGTACTCACAGGTACAGATAAACGTGAATTAGCTTCTGAGTTGTTACTTCACTGTGTCTCAAAAGTGCTGCCTTTACTGAAACGGAGACTACAACGAAATCAATCCGGTGAAAGCCAAAAAAAATCACCTCCCCCTCCCTCCTCTTTATGATGTTTCACGGTTTAGATATACCTTAGCAATCAGCTCTAATCAGGAGCTGGACTTCGTTGTAGACGAGTAATTACAATTCCGCTATGAACGATAAAAAGATGAATAAATTCACTTAGAATCTTTGTGCACTCATCTACTATGCCTCTCTTAACGTGTACGCTAACCCACTTCGACTTCCCCTTCGCCCTTTCACGCACAGTTGTCCACTCGGAATATACACCTGCAGAATCGTGTCAGCTATCGAACTATATTTCGCCAAACCATTTTATATAATTCGACATTATTACTACTTACCATTCTAATTTGAAATGACTTGCAGAGAAAATATTGCACATTTCTGAAGCTTTCGAGTACGTTCTCGCACATTATTTCTATAAATCGTCACCAGTAACTGTACCATGGCCCTTTGTATATCTTGTTTAGCTGTGCCATTATTGCCTACCATATCGTACTTTATCCAAAACATGGAAAAAATTACTGCTTACTGTAATAATATCCATTTATCTCTCTAAACTATTCCTTTACTGCCAGTGGAACGTTTTTTTTATTTTCTCGTCAAAATACTGCAAAATGTATGACCATCAAAGCGTGAAGCACTTTGCTTGTGTATGTAAAAACCTAGCACACCCTCATTATTTTCTTTTAAGCGCGCGGTTCCGCTTCATTTAGGTTGTTGATTTTTACGTATCCTACTATGATTACTTTTTTCTTATACTGTGTATTTCGCGTATCTCCTAATTAGGCTCACTTTGTGAATGAATCATTGATATGAACATTCAAACAACGGTCTCTGACAGTTGACTACCTCATCAGGTAAGTGGAATCCGGTTTCAAATTGTTTTCCTGCACCGATTACGTTTCGAATAGACTTCCCACCTTGTCACTCCTATATTCTCTGCATTGGAAGTGTGTGTTTCGCAATTTCCGCTAGTATTTGCCGAGTACTGCTTTACAAGTGCACGTATTTTTAGCAGTAAGTTCATTATCATCGTTACTGACCAATGCTGTATCATTGTTTTTTTACTCCCTTTATTTGTTATCAATGTGAAATCTACGTATGCATACTGCGAAAGTTATTTTAAGTAAAAACTCGGCATCGACACAACATCGTTCTGAGGAGAGAAAAGAAAAGACTAACTGGGCTTACTGGGGTCTCAATTTGTCGATTCGTGTGCGGGAAACCGAGATTATTATTACAAATAATACTAAAATCAGGCTCGGTGTAAAAAAAGTTTAGAAATAGGCTTTGGCACTGCGGCCTAGGAAATTCGAATGCAATTACACGCGCGTCGCACATTTTAATACTCCAACGATGATTTCCAGCCGAAATTCTAATGTAGTTGTTATGGACTGTAAAAACATTCTGCAAGAACAATTTCTCTTCTAAATCTTGCTCCTATAATAAGTTTACAAGCCCGTATTATAGGTGAATAACCGGGCCAATCAAAAATGACTTAGCATACGCATGTGCCATTTCATTCAGACAAACTACCTTATATCCCGGTACCCAGGCAAGTCAATCAAGTGTGTTTGTGGTGAAACTACTAAATTCAACGCACTCAGCACTTTTGAGTTTTCATTTTTAGTGAGAAAATAACACACAAATATAGAATCAGTTAAACTTACGGCAGAACAAGTTGATGCTAATATTTTCGCAGAGCTAAAACTTACGCTAAAATTGTGCTACAAAAACGCATTCGAAATAACGAAGGCGTAAAGAAAACTGCCAACCTAGAGTATGGAAAACCTCAATCGCAGATTTTTCTTCATTTTGCGAAACATCCGTCACAGTGACTGTTTGTATTGGTAAATGTACGGGGTAATCCACTTAGAATAGATTTCAAAAGGCGGCGTGGGGTTAGTTTTGCGTCTGTTGCAAAAATTTCCTCAACCTGTATTTTGATAGAGTTGTTGGAATGACTGATTAAGATACATCACTACTTTGGATACTTCGTTTGTCAAGAAGACTGTATATTCGAAATTTGAGGCTTGTGACATCTCAACTACTATGGTCCAAAGAACAACTTGGGCTGGGAGATAAAAACTAATTCAAAACGTCTTTCTGAGAATTTATGAAACTTTAAAAACTGTTGTATACTGCCAACAATTGCAACCACGTAGTGAAGGGAGCCTAGCTTCCAGAAACAAGACTACCCACTTAGGAAAACCTGAATATAGTCCCTAGGCTTGCCTTTCAAAGATTACAAAAGAGTGACATCACGTACAAGCAGGAGCCCTAGCGTAAAATATGCATCCAAAGTAAAGTACCGGCTTAACGTACATGCAATATACTGACAAAAGCGTTTGTCTTCGCATACGAAATAGACTATGACTAATCTTGCGTAACATCCTAACGACCATAACACCATTGGATGCTATGAATGCATGGTGAGCCTTCCAATACATATAACTGCCGTATATTATTCACACGAAGGTTATTTACCTGTTTTACTTGCGGAATATGCTCTGTGGGATAAATCAAAATATGAATGGACCCTTTAAACGAAATGAAAAGGTTGTCAGCTATCTGACATTTATATGCAGGTTCATGTCATCAATCCAGCCTTTTAATGGTAATAAGTATGGCTGTAAGACTTGGTCAAAAGTACTGTAGTACTGTAGTATGGCCAATATTGTCATCCAAAAAACCGCAAAAAAAGAGCATGACGTTATTCTTAGGTGTGGCGGTCCCGTGTCGCCAATTTCCCATGCGTGGGTGCCCTCACAAGCAACTATCAACTTCGTTCTGCTAAAGATCGGGCAGGAAGTGCGATTGTACCTATCTAACCCGTAGGTATCTAGCAGCCTCAATTGTCTGCCTCCCACAGCAGTGGCGGATCCTTTAACATTTCACCAAAGCTGTGGTGTGTGAAGAAACGCCTAGGGAACACTGCTGAAACCTATAGCGCTATCTTTTGAGATGAGTACCCCAAAAACACTAAATTTTAGGTCGGTGTACTCCTATAACCATTGTGACAAATCGGTGGGTTACCGGTCGTCCCTTAGAATTGAACCCAGCCCCTCTCACATCGGAAGCGGACGCTGTAGCAACCAACGCGGTAACCACGTAGCTACCGCTGCGTTCTGTTTTTTTTTTTTCATCCGCATAAACATTTGTATACATCTTGATGTCGTTGGATAAAACTCATCAGTACATTAAAAAACTGGAGAGAAGGACTGCGCCTTATGGAACGCCTGTTGTTAGTGCTTGCGTAGACGAACAAATGCTGCTTTGGGAAATATAAAACACTCTCACTAATATTCAGCAATCCATGGCTAAATCTACTCCCGGAAACTTATGCATTCAGCTTATTTACTAGAGCTACATGCTCAACGCTGTCACACGCTTTCGCGATGTCCAGGATGACTAATGCGGCATACTTTCTTTGCCGGTTATCTAACTGAATGCTATTCTAAAGGTCTATAAGTGCCTGTCATGTAGATCAGCTTGCTCTGTAATCAAATTGGGCGGATTTGGAATTTATTTCCTGTTAATCAAACTTAAGTGACAAATATTTAAAGTTATTTTATTCAAGCTCAATAAATTGGAAGTTAGCGCAATGGTCCTATTTTGTTCAATTCATACCCTTTATCCGAATTTGAAGGCAGTGGTATCACCTTAGCAATTTCTCAAGAAGGAGAAAGTCATGCCCTTCCTATTGGGTGGTTGATAAAAATCTAATAAATTATTTTGAGATTCCTTATTTATATATTTAAATATGGCCAACGCATCAAGACCCGGAGCCACTGATGAAATGCTAGCTACTCTTTTAATTCCGACCAGTAAATTTATATGAAGTCGTCGTCTCTTTGGCAATGCTTTGGAGGTGATGATATCTGGAAGGAAAAGCACTGCTCTAACTTCCTACTAATAATATTTAAAAAATAATTTGTTTCCTCTGAAGACTAAATAATAATTACTACTTTCACAGCTTGTTGCATCATTTCCTTTCAGGAAGATATATATGAGTACAAGTTTATTGTTTGATTTTGGTATACAATCGAAAGTCCGAAAGCA
The DNA here is from genome assembly GCF_043290135.1 of Rhipicephalus microplus. Lineage (NCBI taxonomy): Eukaryota > Metazoa > Arthropoda > Arachnida > Ixodida > Ixodidae > Rhipicephalus > Rhipicephalus microplus. The sequence goes on from NC_134710.1 coordinate 334,320,477, forward strand.
ATGATTTTCTTTTCCGTGCGGAACTGCTTGTTTAAAAGCTCCAGCCTAAATCTGGTAGTCTTTCCAATTTCGAAGGCAGCGATTGTACCACTCAAGTTGTATCTTTTCCTACAGCTACCTTCACTGCCATGCAATCGAAGTCTCAAGGAACATTTGATTTGCTGGGAGGCCAATCTAGCCATGCGCTCTTTCCGTGACAAAATGCAATAGCCTGCCGCCGAGAGCACCTCCTTTAGTCAGTATCTTCAAGAACTTGAATTTCTTGTGGCTGAATCGTACATTCTGTGTAGTCACTGCATGTCATCCACCACACAAACGACACAGGTCGTCTTAGGCCATACAATCTCTATTTGCGTCATCTCCCCCACATCCGCTGAAGCGCTTGTCTAATTGTAACCTCCAGCACTATGCCGAAATTGCCCGTATATCCGGCATTGTAATAACTGAGATGTTAGCTAACCGCTCTAAAAACTGTAGGTCACGCGGTAATCTATACAGGACATGAAGTACCAGCAAAAGTCTCAATCACTGACAGTTTCGGGACGCTCTTGTTGTCCACAACTTGAGTGCATCGATAAAGAGCTTCCACGCCTGCCCCAGAAAGCTTTTCTAAGGATTAGGCAGGGCCCAGTTGCGCGTCTATTATTCGTATGCGGTGCGGTTAGTGCAAACCAGATCAGGTAGAAAAAACGCACACACCAGAATGGATGCAAAAGATGAAACTTTTAAGTCTCTTACACAGACCTGGTCTGGCAATCTGCCCACCATCCCACCGCGATTAAACTGCCGAGTGTCAGTTATGCTCTGGCAGCTTGGGGACACTGTATGAAGATTTTCTTCATTGGCCTAGGGGTTATTCAACCTAATAAGGGACCACCCAACGGTACCAGCGTGACGGTAACTCTGCCCATACCACTGCGGAGAAACTCGTCATGGGCAATGTCATCATGGCGCAGACAGGCGTTAACGGGGAGTGATCTTCACCACGAGAATTGCTCGACATCAGTGCGCTCTCATATAAAGTCAATCAAGAAAAAGAAGCGGGCTCAGCTTTAAATGGAATAATGCGCTGCAGATACTAGAAAAGAAGAAAAATCATCATACTGAACCTACCGAAACGGAGCAAGGTTAGAAAACGACAACCGCACCAACTGGCACGTAGGAGCTGCAGGAGCCGATGATGACGATGATGATTCAACAGACTTGGCTCGTACCCACTCAGGAGGATCGGCCAAGAATTGATTATCTAATGTAGGGATCATATTTTGTATCCAATATCCATACAGAACAGAAAAAGTCACAGCTTTGCTGCAAAGGCAAAGCAATGTTCTGCGAACGACCGCAGCGAAACGTTCCCAGCGTTTTAACGCAAGAATAACGCGCGAAACGTACTCACAGGTACAGATAAACGTGAATTAGCTTCTGAGTTGTTACTTCACTGTGTCTCAAAAGCGCTGCCTTTACTGAAACGGAGACTACAATGAAATCAATCCGGTGAAAGCCAAAAAAATCGCCTCCCCCTCCCTCCTCTTTCTGATGTTTCACGGTTTAGATATACCTTAGCAATCAGCTCTAATCAGGAGCTGGACTTCGTTTTCGACGGGTAATTATAATTCCGCTATGAACGATAAAAGGATGAATAAATTCACTTAAAAACTTTGTGCACTCATCTACTATGCCTCTCTTAACGTGTACGCTAACCCACTTCGACTCCCCCTTCGCCCTTTCGCGCACAGTTGTCCACTCGGAATATACACCTGCAGAATCGTGTCAGCTATCGGACTATATTTCGCCAAACCATTTTATATATTTCGACATTATTACTACTTACCATTCTAATTTTAAATGACTTGCAGAGAAAATATTGCACATTTCTGAAGCTCTCGAGTACGTTCTCGCACATTATTTCTATAAATCGTCACCAGTAACTGTACCATTGCCCTTTGTAATATCTTCTTTCGCTGTGCCATTATTGCCTACCATATCGTACTTTATCCAAAACATGAAAAAAATTACTGCTTACTGTAATAATATCCATTTATCTCTCTAAACTATTCCTTTACTGCCAGTGGAACGTTTTTTTTTTATTTTCTTGGCAAAGTACTGCAAAATTTATGACCATCAAAGCGTGAAGCACTTTTTTTGTGTATGTAAAAACCTAGCGCACCCTCATTATTTTCTTTTAAGCGCGCGGTTCCGCTTCATTTAGGTAGTTGATTTTTACGTATCCTACTATGATTACTTTTTTCTTATACTGTGTATTTCGCGTATCTCCTAATTAGGCTCACTTTGTGAATGAATCATTGATATAAACATTCGAACAACGGTCTGTGATAGTTGACTACCTCATTAGGTAAGTGGAATCCGGTTTCAAATTGTTTTCCTGCAAGATTACGTTTCGAATAGACTTCCCACCTTGTCACTCCTATATTCTCTGCATTGCAAGTGTGTGTGTTTCGCAATTTTCGCTAGTATTTGCCGAGTACCGTTTCACGTGTGCACGTATTTTTAGCCGTAAGTTCATAATCCTCATTACCCACCAATGCTGTATCATTGCTTTTTACTCCCTTTATTTGTCATCAATGTGAAATCTACGTATGCATACTGCGAACGATATTTTAAGTGAAAACTTGGCATTGACACAATATCGTTCTGAGGAGAGAAAAGAAAAGATTAACTGGGCTTACTGGGGTTTCAATTTGTCTTTTTCTGTGCGGGAAACCTAGAATATTAGGACAAATAATACTTCCGTGTTTCCCAGCAAAATGCAAATTGCTAGAAAGGTGATCATGATCAATTAAAAAAATTACAGATCTGTTTTTTTATTTTGCTGAATTTCTCGAGAGTATTGGAAAAGCTCTTACATTGGAGACTCATAAACTTCATTGAAAAGGAACAACACTACTCCCCCAATGGCAATTCTGTTTCCTTAAAATAAATCTACAATGTTGGCATTGCTTAGACAGAAAGAGTATATTATAACATAGTTCGAAAAAAAGCTAAAACCAGTTGGGGTGTCCATTGGTTATACCAAAGCTCTCGACTTTGTAAATCATGCAATTCTAATCAAAAGACTCAGTTGTTATTGTAAACAAGGGCTATATATGGTTGAGCAAGTAAGATCATACCTAAGCAAGCGGCAACTAATAGTCGAAATTTATAAGGCACGTTCAGGTGCTTTAGGGTACCCTACAAAGTGCCACGAGGGAGCATTTTAGGTCTGCTGTGGTTTACTTGTATAATAATGATGCTGTACGTATCAATTCTTGTGCAAAGTTCGTTATATAATTCGACGACATCAGGATTTTTGTTTCTGGTAATAATATACAAAACCTGATAGGCATCTGTTATGACACCTTACAAAACTTATCAGCATGGTCATTAAAAAATGGGATTAAAATAATCAAAGTAATATAGGTTAACATTTTAGAGCGAAAAACTAAGAATTACCGCCCCCCCCCCTCTATGCAGATATAGTTTCAGACGATCGTAGTATTACGAGGCAGTGGGCATGACACCACCCCGTCGTAGACGCATCGATGAAGAAGAAGCGGATTCCGCGCGCGAGATCCTAGCAAGCCTGAGGTGTCACACCTATCTGTAAATATTGCAAATACACTCCTTTCTATCTTCTGTGTATTTTGAATCCCCGTAACAAATTGGTGGACGTGCTGGGCAACGAAGCGCACTACAACGGAGCTTCGCAGTGGTCGTCAAATCAGAGTTTCCGTGATGGAACACGGGACTGATCCCACGGCCACCTCTCCATCGGCCTCAGCAACGCCTGCACCATCTACGGCAACGCCTCCACCGGCCCCACCCCCACCTACGTACGTGCTGACGCATCCGAAACATCCAGGAACGTTCTGCGGTACGGACGAAGTTGATGTCGACGACTGGATAGCCTACTACGAACGTACCAGTGCGCTCAACCGGTATGACCCGACTATCATGCTGGCCAACGTGCTATTTTATCTGAAAGGCACTGCCAAAGTCTGGTACGAGAACCATGAGGAGGAGATTGGCAGTTGGGACACCTTCAAGGAGAAGCTTCGCGATTTATTCGAGAAGCCCATCGGTGGAAAGGCGGCTGCAAAAAAGGAGTTGTCTATACGTGCTCAGACTTCCACAGAGCCGTATATCTCGTATATACAGGACGTGCTGGCTCTATGTCGTAAAGTCGACAACGACATGTCGGAGTCGGATAAGGTTGGCCACGTTCTCAAGCGGATAGCGGACGATGCGTTCAACCTGCTAATGTGCCGGAGCTGCGCGACCGTCGAGAAAATTATTCAGGAATGCCGGCGTTTCGAACAAGCCAAAAGCAGGCGTATTTCAAGATCTTTCACTTGACTGCCGAACACCACTGCGACGTCCTCCTGCGAAGATGGACTGACCTCTCATCGGCAGTCTTCACCGGCGTCTGAAATTACGCGAATCGTCTGGTGGGAAATCGAAGCAATTACGCCTGCTCTTCCCAGCAACGGCCACGTCGATACGCAAGTACCTCAAGTTTGCTTGGTACAGTCGATTGTGCGGGAAGAACTCAGCAATTTGGGCTTCGATGTCTGCGCCGTTGCTGGCTTCCGTTCAAAGTCACCGCCTCGCCCCAGGTCACCGACCCAGGAACGGTCTTTTCCATGCTCTCGCAATCCGGCCGAATGGCGAACGGCGGATGATCGGCCGATCTGTTTTAACTGCCATCGCATACGGCGCGCTGCACGGTATTGTCGCAACCATTGGTCTTCGTCCCATACACAGTATAACACTGCTCGCCGCGCCGACAGCTACCGCCTTTTCCAGCCTCCTGGGCCTATCCCCGACAGCTACCGCCGCCTTCCACCCGTCGATGCCCCTAATACGCAGCACAGCCGCTCACCGTCGCCTCGACGTCATCAGTCTCGTTTGCCGCCTGCACGTCACCCGCAGTCCCCTACTCCTCTACGACGACGCCCGACCTCCCCGCTCAAATCTCATCAGGAAAACTAAGCGGTGCAGCTCTTAGAGGTGAAGCTGCATCCTCGAAACCGACCTTAAATCCTCTCCTTGCAGGCACGACGAAATTTGATCGACGTAGACGTTGACGGCCTGACTGTTTCTGCACTTATTGACACCGCGGCGCATATTTCTGTGATGAGTGCCAAACTTCGTCGCCGCCTGAAGAAAGTTCTCACACCAGCTGCTTCTGGCATTATTCGTCTCACCGATGGAAGAAGTCTTGCCATCATAGGAATGTGCACAGCACGCATCACATTCACCGATCACCTCACATCTGTTCTCTTTGCAGTAATTGAGCAGTGCCCCAATGACCTGATTCTTGGATTGGATTTCTCGTCCACTCATGCCGCTCTCATCGACTGTGCAACCGGCGTTCTCCAACTTGAACTGCCTCGATTTGGGGCTGTGCAATCCTCACCGTCACACCGATTGTGCGCTGTTTATTGTGTTCGGCTGTCACCGCAAGCCACCACGTTTGCGGCCTTAACGACATCACCATCTCTTCCTGACGGTGACTACATAGTGTCTCCATTAGTGGATGTGCTCTTGGTGCGAAGTGTTGCTGTGCCGCATACCATCGTGACTATCGTGGACAACTACGTTCAGCTTCCGCTTCTCAACTTTAGTAGTTCGACCCAAGTTCTCCCGCAAGGCATTTTGTTAGGCCATGTTTCCCCACTTGATGCATGTAACATCGTGGCATTAGACCCTGAAGACTGCTCGTCCCCTATTGCAGCCAGCCGAGCAAACGCACCTACCGATGAAATCACGATGATGATTGCCCCTGATCTCCTGCCCTGTCAGGCTGTGCAACTCCACCACGTTCTGACCACCTACCGAGATATTTTCGACATCGATGACCGCCCTTTAGGTCAAACGTCCGTCATGCGTCATCAAATACATACCGGCGATGCTAGTCCTGTTAGACGGCGACCATATCAAGTTTCCCAGTCCGAACGCCAGGTCATACAACGAGAAGTCGAGAAGATGCTCTCTAAAGGAGTCATAGAGGCCTCTTCAAGTCTATGGGCGTCACCTGTTGTTTTAGTCAAAAAGAAAAATGGCAGTTCGAGATTTTGCGTTGATTACCGTGCCTTGAACAAGATAACCCGCAAAGACGTATATCCGCTGCCCCGAATCGACGACGCCATTGACTGCCTTCATGGCGCGCGATACTTCTCATTTATAGATCTGCGTTAGGGCTATTGGCAAATTTCTGTCGACGACTTAGACCACGAAAAAAGTGCCTTTGTCACACTGGACGGCCTTTATTAGTTCAAGGTTATGCCTTCTGGGCTGTGCAACGCCCCGGCAACGTTCGAACGCATGATGGACTCTCTCCTTTGTCGTTATAAATGGTCCATCTGCCTTTGCTACCTCAGCGATGTGATTGTTTTTGTCCAACATTTGAAAACCACCTAACTCGCCTGTTGACTATTGTAGCCGTTTTTCGTCGAGTGGGACTACAGCTGAAATCGAAAAAGTGCAATTTCGGCCGACGAGAAATCACGGTCCTTGGTCATCGTGTAAGTGCTGCTGGCGTCCAACCGGACCCTAACAAGATTAGCGCTGTCAAAAACTTTCCTCTTCCTTCTACTAACAAAGATGTTCGTTGTTTTGTTGGCTTATGCTCGTACTTCCGACGTTTTATACGCAATTTTGCTACAATTGCACGACCACCCACTGATCTTCTCAAAAAGAATGCGCCCTTCTCGTGGGGCCAAGACGAAGCAGCTGCGTTTTCCACGCTGATCCAGCTGCTCACTTCACCACCAATATTGGCTCATTTCGACCCATCCGCGACGACTGAAGTTCGCACAGACGCCAGTGCTCACGGCATCAGCGCTGTCTTCGCTCAACACCAGGGGGGCCAAACGCGTGTTAGTGCGTATGCCAGCCGCCATCTCTCCACAGCTGAGCGAAACTATTCGATAACGGAGCGCGAGTGTCTTGCGTTGGTCTGGGCTGTAGCGAAATTTCGCCCCTACTTGTATGGCCGGGAGTTTTCAGTTCTTACGGACCACCACGCTCTGTGTTGGTTGTCCTCGCTCAAGGACCCAACTGGTCGCCTAGGTCGCTGGGCTCTACGTCTCCAGGAGTATAACTTTGACATAATTTATAAGTCTGGCAGGTTACACCAAGATGCCGATTGTCTCTCGCGTTATCCGGTGGATCCTGCTAGCCTCGCCGTCCATTAGAGCGATTCTTGTGTGCTCGCCATATCCGATTTGCGCGACATCGGCACGGAGCAGCGCCGGGACGCAACCCTCAAGACGGTCATTGAGCGAGTATCTTCATGACATTCCGAACCTTAGCTCCGTCAATATGTCCTCCGCAACGAAATATTGTACCACCGCAACATGAAGCCTGATGGCCCGGACCTTTTGTTGGTTATCCCCCAACACCTGCGTGCCACCATTCTTCAACATCTGCATGACGCTCCCACGACAGGACACCTAGGTTTTTCACGCACCTATCACTGCGTGCAGCAATGGTTCTTCTGGCCTGGCCTGTATAAATTTGTGCGCCGCTATGTCGCTGCTTGCGAGCGCTGCCAGCGTCGCAAACGTTCTACTCTCCGTACGGCTGGCCTGCTCCAACCTATCGACATTCCTTCCTGAACCATTCTTCCGCGTCGGCCTCGACTTGCTCAGACCGCTGAAATTGTTATACCCTGAAGAGTCTAGGAGTGGTATTTTCTGCAAGTATGTCCTGAAATAGTTATGTCAATGCAGTAATCGAAAAGTGTACTGGAATAACGGGAAAAGTTGATCACCTCAAACGCCTTCTTTCCGCATGGGTTTAAATAATATTTACAATTGACTTTTTTGATGATGATGTTTGATGTTTTGTGGCGCAAAGGTCATTTCAAGACCAAAGAGCGCCAGTTCATGTTACAAGAGATATGGACAATGATTGTGATAAGCGGCTGTATATGGACCATAAAATCCCTCGCTCTAAGGCGGTTAAAACATAGAAGTAATTAAAACATGACCATGCCGTGAAAAGTGTGTAGTGTGAATGCATTACAAAAGTTTGTGATAATAAAAACGATGATTGACATGTATGGCATTAGCACAAGTGCCTCCATCATTCACACCCTTGCGTCCAAGGGCCGTGAGGCAAGTGCTTTGTTTAATGTAGCCACCGCAGCGGAGACCTCTTGAGAGAGGTCGTGCTACGGAACTCCCGGGTATATAATATGGAAAGTATGAACCTCTCTTTAAAAAGCTAACAATGATTTATGTGTAAAAAGTGGTTCCCTACCGACAAATATTGCAGGGTGAAGGTGTATAAGCTGTCGGTAGTGTAATAAAAAGTGTTGTCTTTTTGAATGATCACCCATCAACTCGCATAAGAAATGATAAGACGTACATACGTAAGTATTTTGCATGCCGCTTTCACCGGATGAACTCTTCATTGTCAAATGAATATATATTGAGCCAAAGTACTTTCCCAACTGATAGGAAATGCTGAACGTTCGCTACCTCATTTCTTGCCGCAGTGCACAGGGCGGTGGTGTCCGCTGATCGACGTGTATCAACGACGCTTTGCGTAATTCTGTGCGTGGTACAGAAAGCTGCGTGAACTAAAATTCACGTATGAACTGAACGGCACTGCGACATCATTAGCGCCGAGCTTATCAGGTGTATTTGCTGCAGTAGTGGGCCACTAGCGAGTAGCGCACCGTCGAGGCTGCACAGGACCGAATGTTTAACGTACCGATGGTTTGCAAACACATTTCTCCGTCGTCATTACTTGCGCTGTGAGCATCATGCAGCTCCTTCTTCAATGTGTCAACGATGGGTGAATGATGAAGTTAAGGAAATGTTCGATTGTTTAGAAGAAAACGGTATTGCGCTAAAGTTACAAGTGAATCAGCAGTAGTTACATGTAGAAGGAAACGGATTTCGGTGTTGGAGCTTGATCAGCTACGTCCGATGCCTCTCATGTCACGCCTCGATTTCCTCACAGTCGATGCGTGGCTATGCGTTCCCAGCTCACCAACTCACTTTTGTTCTTTTTAATGATCGTCAAAGCAACGCTTCATGGCAACCGCGCCGAGCGGACGCGCTAAGGTCTCGGAGTCCACGTTTACGTAGTGTGGCGTTTCTTGTGCGGGCGCCGAGACGCTGCCGGGGAATGTGGCTGTGTGAAGTCGAATGGCGCTGACAAACGGACCACAAGCATTTAACTTCCTAGTAAGTAGTGCTTTTATCAAAGCCGTGATCAGAATCAGAGTCCACGTTTCCCTGAACTAGGCTGTTGCAGGGTCCAGCAGCGCGATTGAAACAAGGATATCGAGACACGAACGATTTTTGAAATGTGAAAACTACGAAAATTCGTCGAACAACAACATTGTTCAACGGCACCGGTGAAGTGCAGGAGAAGTTAGCAAGAACTGTAGTCGTAACTGCATATTTCATCGCTCCAACTGATTCGCTTCGTTGTCCGAGTTCGAGAGTATTGGTGGCATGCGGCGCTTTGTAATATCTACTGTAAGTGGGATACATTCAATGCACAAGAAAAAGTATGCTTTTATTTTTAGCTCGCTGAAGAATAATAAACAATAAATACAAATAAAGTAATTTACTAGCGTTAAAAAACATTACCGGATGACGGGACGTGAAGTGCACCTCTGCTAGTGGCCCAGCTGCTGGCGTTCATCGCCGCTGTCACAATCAGCGTGAAGGCAACCATCTACGTCCAGTGAAAAAAATCCTCGACGTCAAGACGGTTTCTTAGAACATCCTTACTGAAAGTAATCTGAGGAATTCTCTCCGCCAAACGCCATCGATAGCACCAACAACGCCTATACCACCACGAACAGCACCCACACGGTGTCACTCACTGCGATTATCTGAGTGTGCGGAGATCGATTCGGTCCAAAACCCGGCAAGAAACGAATTGCTTGGAGTGTGCTGCCACCTATCAACAACGTAAAAGAAAACAGGCCGTGCATTGTAGGCCAAGGTTTAGAAACGCAAATTGTGAGCCCGCGCTACTTTCCGTGTAAAATTAATGTCATGAGATTCATACACTACAAAAGCACTGACGAATGCTATACGCACGTAAAGCAAGACAAGTTTTAACTGGATTGGCCAGACGAGAACATTTAACTACCCAAAGTGCATGCAAAAAATCTCGTGAAGCTGGTATGTGTACTCTGCGGGCTATAATCGAAAGCGTGAGTTGCCACGTATTTTCACGAAAACTTCGCGTCTCAGAAGAATGAATCAGATTTATTGGGTTACGGACGGTCCGGTATATTCACTTATTCACGAAACATACAAAGTCGTTCATGTTTCTATTTTGCTAACGCGTTAACACTGCGGCTAGCACCATCAAACAAGGGATCAATGGGAGCGTCTGCCTACTGATTATCCTTGAGAGGACGCTCTTGAATTTCGCTAGGCGGCGCGACAGTCTATGAACAATGCGAATAGCCATTCTCGACCTCCAAATGCTACGCAGAGCTAATAGCGTGGCTTTGGTATACGGAAAACCATCTTCATTATCAGTGGCAAGGTAGCTTATTCCTTGTGCGTCCAGCGGGAAAAATTTCTTTATTGTCCTTTGTAGAACATCCCAGAAGAACCCCGCGTCCCGACAATCAAGGAAAACATGCTCAATTGTTCCGGGCTTGCGACAGAAAAAGCAGTGATCACCCCACGGAACACATAAACTTTTGTCAGACATTCACGTTTTAACTGGAGAGACACCGGCATGAAGCTTGAAGAAAAATGTTTTATCCCCTGGACGCACAGGCATTTGTTCAACGCGCCTTAAAACCTTGCTTCATGTTCCAGCAGAGTACTGAGTGTGGTACAGTCGAAGTGGAAGGCTGTAAACCGTTTCTTGTACCTTCACAATATTAAGGTCCCTTTTTTGTGCACTGTCTGTTAAATGCGATTGGCCAGTGCTTTGCCCGAGTTTGTAGTGTCTTCAGTTAGTTTAGAAGGTAGAACACGGGGCTAATTTATTGAAATCATCGAGTCATTTCGCTTCCTGAGGGCACAATTTTCTTTTGAATATTTGAGCGTAGTTTCCCGTAAAAAATTGCATAAAGATTTACTGCGCCCCCAGAACAGCTAGGTGGTGGAGCCTTAACGACTACAAACTTACGGCAACGCCCCCACTTTTTCATGTTTACCATTTCACTACGGTGACAGGCCTCTTTACCATAATCATTGCTTTACGGTTACGGGGCCCATTGCTATAGTGGCATCGCTATTATGATGGGCCCCGTCACTGTTACGATTTCGCTTCTGTGACGGCGGCCGTCACTTTAACGATAGGAATGCGCTGACGGGCCCCGTCACTGTAGCCTCGATTATATTACGCTGACGGGCCCCCTCACTCTAACGATAGTACTACGGACCCCCTCACTCTAACGATAGACTCTCACTCTAACCATAGCCACCGCCAATTTTCGCGGGTGTGAACGCCGCTACCCTTGGCTACACCCATGTCTTTGGCCTAGAATGGTATTTTCCGTTGTAACGTCTCTTTGCAGCATTGTGACACGCTTGCTGTATCAGGCAAGTAAGCTGAAGGCGCTGTTGGTGGTGGTTCGAGGAAGAATGAGACGCCTAATGCCTGCGGCTCATTTGTATAGTGGTTACATTATACTTACTAGCCAAGCGTTTCTAATGGGAGATGCTGGCACTGCCAATGATGCCTTCCTCCGAAGGCCACCAGGCGGCGACACCCTCAGCGACCGAGCTAACCGAGCGGCGGGTCGCACCGACAGCACGCGTCGCACGCGCGTTTCATGCGCGTCTCTTGCGCTTTGGATGCACTTCGAATGCGCGTTCGATAACCCGTTAACGTTGGAGATTTGCACTCGCTGAGCTCACGGCGATGAGAAAGGAAGCGCGCCAAAAGCGCTCGCCTCGAAAACTAGCGGCTATCGCACGCCGAGAGACTTGCCCTGAGCAAGAGGAGCATCGCCCCTAAAAAAACTTACAAGCAAAGCCTTACAAGCACAACCACACCACAATCCACGCTTACAACCACAACTTTATGACCTGTCGAGCAGCACATTATACCTCAGCGGCGTAAACTTTTCGGGGTCAGCACCTACCTTGTGGTCAGGCTGCGGGGATACCCCATGCAAGTGTACCCTCTCGAGATTTGTCTTCCTAATGTCCCATTTGAATGCCTTGCCAGCCAAGGACAGTGTACTTTCCGTAAAACCAACAATGAAATCTGATATACTTTCATAGAACAGAACCCAAGGACTTCTAGTCACTACGCACGATGGGTACTACCTTTCCGCGTTAGCACAAAAAGTTCTATTATTTTTATTGCATGCTTTATCCTAATATGTGTAGCTGCAAAAAATGCTAGTGCCTGCCTAGAGTTTTTATCAGAAAGTAACTGCGCCATGTGACGTCGCTTGTGTACTGTTGAATACTCTGTGCTGTTTCATCTGACCATGTGCCGATATTCATGCTGGTTATTATATTATTTTACATTATTATTATTATTATTATTATTATTATTATTATTATTATTATTATTATTATTATTATTATTATTATTATTATTATTATTATTATTATTATTATTATTATTATTATTATTATTATTATTATTATTATATGTGAATGCATATTTCGTTTTATAACATTTAAAATAAACCATATGTACAAACCAAAATGGCTGCCATGGAAAGGTGTGTGTGCCCCGTTGTGGTCTTGAAGGATTGTCTCCACTCGTTCCTCTTCTGGAGAAAATGTATCGAGAAACGGAATATATTACGAAACTTGAATCGAATTGCAACAATGTAGAGCTCACCTGGTCAGCGTCAGTGACATCGGCATCAAAAGATGACAACCCCGATTGGTGGCGACTATGGTCTAGACATGCCGCTCTTCCCTTTTTAGCTGTGTCTCTGCAGTGCGTTCCGTGCATGCCTGGTGGTTTACGCCGAGTAAATTGCCATGTAGCCCACTACTGGGGCCACCGGGCCGATTGAAAGTGCGCTGCGAGCCATTCACGAAACGGAGGAATATCTCCAGCCCACAGGCCATAGCCAGCTGATCGCGCTAGAAGTCGGAGCGCCTACTCGATTGCCCTATGAGGAGCGAACGTAAGTCGAAGGGCTGGAAGCCATTTGCCAAGAACGATATTAATTTACGCGCGAGCGGAGGAGACACTGTACCCGGATTGGTCATGATAAAGATTTGGGGAACGTTGGAATCGGCAGGGTACTGCATTGGGAGGGGCAAAGCTGAAGTGCGGTGCTTCGCAGCCGTTAGGAGGGGGGCTAAAAGATAGCTTTAGTTGGGGGGACGAGGCAAGCGCTGGTGTATAGGTTAGGGAGGTAGGGGGAGATCCCCTGTAGCACCGCGTCAGTCACGGCAAGCCTTAGAAAAAAATATGACCGCCAGTGGATCGTGGCGCGAGGCGTTTGGAACCTCGCGCCACGATCCACTGCCGGTCATATTTTTTTCTGACTAAGGCTTGCCGTGACTTCGTCTTCTAAATCTCTCTTTGTGGCACTTTCTGTTTGTGCTGAATCCCAAGTAATAACAGCATTTCGCACACTATAGTCAGTGACAACCTAAGAATAAATATAAGCTCCGCCCACGAGGCCAACTCCCTCTATTTTCCATGTCTTCGCGCTACAAAAAAAAAGTAGTTGCCAAACAAGGGCAATCATTTTCCCGCATGCAACCGTTATCTTGCAATCCTTTATTGATATTTAGATCAAGAAACTAAAGCTTAATAAGAAAACCTTTGAGGGTACGGAGCTCAGGGACAGCTTAGCAGTATATCTGTTGGTTAAATCACACCCACTACCGTGCATATTTCGGTGTCCAAGACGAAGCAATATACATATCTCGAAGACGACGTTTCTGCACGTTACCTATAGTGGTACTGAAAGAAACGATGCCACAATTAAACTGAAGTTTAAAATAGAGGAATCCCCCTTTTGTACATTTAAAAACGACACAGTGACATAAATCAATTTTTTATAATATCGTTGGCAGTTTTCATGTTGTTTTACGAAACGTTCGCTGTCAGGTTTCTTCGCTATCTGCTGTAACTATAGCAACTATGACTCATAGCAATGAATGGAGAAGTGATACGAGATCGACTTCGTGAATTTCTGTTCTTGTGCACCTGTAAATACCGCATACGCCTCTCGCGTTTCGGTGATTGTCATCATGCTTCAGGTAAACGCCATTTTTTTATTTGACGTCTTCTTTCAAAATAACAGTGCGTAGCGCACATTCCGTTTAACTGTCGGCGTCATAGAAAACGTTATTGTTAAGGTAATGCCAAGACGATGTACGCGGCCGAATGGCGGGGACCAGAGGCTGTAGGCGAATTTTTATATTTTTCGATTTGACAATTTGCACTTGATGGTTTAGCATGACCCCGTCCGTTCTTGAATATTACCGTTTTCAAAACGCGACCCAGTTTTGCTGGAACAGGGGCTACTATATCCTCTATGCATTTGTCTGTGCGAAGGTGTGTCTCAGCTAGCAAGAGGGTTTCTCTCTCTAGTGAATGAGATTGAATTGCGTGCCAGACTTCGCATTCACAGGGGAGTACAATGCGTCCTTCATGTTTTCTTTCACGCTATTTTAATTAATTGAAAACACGTTTTCACTACGTAATGCATCATACAATACAAGCTAAATGCAAAAAGAACATGTTAGACAAACAAACACACTTGTTCGTCCAAAACTAGAATATGCATGTCCTGTCTGGGATCCCCACCAATCTCTTTTATCCAACATTCTCGAATCGATTCAAAACCGTGCTCCGCGTTTTATCTACTCTGAATATACCTACACTTCCAGTGTTTCCAAAATTAAAACTCGTGCGCACCTTTATATTCTAGAATTATGACGACACATATCTCGACTATGTCTTTTTCACAAATTTTATCATGCCCCCATCGAAGTTCCGGCCATTCTGCCAGTCCATTGCTCATCAAGCCGCACAAACCATTCAAGCGCAGTGTATCCTCCACCAGCCCAAACTACTGCACATCTTCGCTCCTTTTTGTGACAACCGCACGGGACTGGAATCGTGTGCCTACAACTACCGTGCACCACTCCGACCCGCATGTATTTAAGATTGCCCTCGAATCACTTTTTTTTATTGTGTAATTATTACCCATCCCTCATGTAATACACCATCTGGGGCCTTTGAGGTATTTAAAATAAATAAATAAATAAATATTAGGATAATAATAAGTATCGTACTATGCCTTAAAAAAGAGAGATCTTTCTTTTTTCTTTGCTCAATATATTTTGAGCAGTGTCACGTTAGTAACGACCACAATCGATGGAACTGATCGTAATTGGTCGTTATCGCTGCACCAATCACAATAGATGTAGCGATAATGAATACCGTGCGCCATTTCGCTGTTTGAAGAACCTCGCATGGTGTTTTTCTTGCAAGCCGTTTGTGCAACGAGCGTGAGACAAGCGCTTACGCAACGGGCACTTCAACGTGGCATATAATATTCACACACCACCTAGATGACCACAATTCATTTTATTATGCATAGAACAATGCACTTACTTCCCCACCTGGTTTGTTAATTTTTGTACTCTGTCGCGTAGCAGGTTCCGTTGAACGCTTTTTTCTCACGCCTCGTCCGCACCGACATCACTCATATGGGCGTACAGAACAGCGCATTTTGCAGAAAATCACCAAGGTTCCCACGTTGCAACCCCCAAGTAACACACTCGCACACGCACATGTGGCAACGCTGATTCCACGGCTTTCGCGGGCGATAAACTAAATATTCTGCTCAGATGCCACAAAACATAGACGCGCCAATTCGGACTTTACCTTCCCCTTACTGCACAGGAATGAATGTTACGACCATCTTCGAGACTGGAACCCTCAGCCGATATGCTTGGTGCACCCGCGCGACTGATTAAGTAGATGCAAGGATGCTGCTTCACGCTGCCGAAACCACGGAATGCGATGAAGGTCTGCCACTTCGGGGCTCTTCAAACACTGCAAAATCACAAACGTCACAATCGAACTACGGCCAGCGAGGATGATTCTGAGGGCGAGTAGATAAAATAGCGTCTTGACGAAGAAAACACCTCAGGAAAACTGAATAGACGCCTTCCGGTCATGGTGCAGTGGCACATCGCCTCTCGTCACGAGCGCCGCCATGTTGAATTTGTCATCGTTTCATCATAATTGTTACGTAATAGCAAAGAGTTGCCGCAGTTGGACGCGCATAATGCAAATGGACTGCGGCACACTTTAAGTTTTATTCTCAGGTTGTCACCGACTATAGTATACCTGCGCATTTGAGAAAAGTCCAATTAGTTTAGGTACTTGGACTTCAAGGCTTGTTTCTCAATGAAATAGCCGATTCCTTAGATAATTCGTGAATGAGCGGACGATTCTACCGTATACTCTCCATCATCTGCTTATGTGACTGCTGCTCGATTCCGCCGGCGCACGCTTATGGAAGTCTTTGGAGGCACAGCTCTGACAAACTCTAACGAATATCACAATTTATTATATCCTTGGCAAAGAGCCTTCTTCCAAACTCGCAAACTCAAAGTAGCTATCACAAGGCTGCGCTGCCGGGTACTGAATCTAAGTTTCTACAAACACAGGCCCCCTCAGGCACCTTCGCCACTGTGCACGTTCTGTGGTGAACTGGAAACAATACAAAACTTCTTTTTGACCTTCAGACGGTTCACGACAGTTCAAAAAACCCTTTCACAAATGCCTTTACGTGGTATTGGCATAAATTTATCTGTGCCTGACATTTTCTTTTTTGGAGCCTCCATTTCTGGTTTCTCCAGTGCGAGAGTATGCACGGTTGCCAGGAACTACATTAGATAAACTAATCAGTTAACCAATTAATCTGTATTATTATCGTAACGTCTCTACTATATCAAATACGTATTAAAACCAGAGTATTGCTCTCAATTAAGAATAAATATGTGTTTACTTAATATTTATATGGATTTGATCAAACACCACAATTTCCTAGGTTATCTGTAATATTTCTATTATATAACCTTCATTATTCTAAAGCTGCACATTATTTCATAAAACAACTCAATTCCCGGCCAGTGCCACACAGTGGGTACGCGCCACGGGCAACAGGTGAAGAAGAAGACTTCGGCTGGCTAGACGCCGCCACTATCGCTCCTCTTCTGCCTCTCGGCTCCAGCCTCGGCTGTCCGCCTTCAATTCTGCAATGAAAGAGCGTTCACCCACGTCAGATGCCGTCACTTAGCAACATCCATTTGGCACACCCCTACGACGCCCGTGCTTGGAATATTTTACCACGGCAACGCAGAGAGAGAGAGAGGGGGGGGGAGGGAGAGAGGCTTGGAAAAAGAGGAAGCCTTTGCGTTCTTCCGCCTGGTTGCGGAAAGGTAGAGATGCAACGGCGTTTGGAGTTTCCGCACATATCTTATTGTAAGAATTAATGTAACAAAATATAATACAACTTACCATCAAATAATTCAGCCTATGAAGC
Organism: Rhipicephalus microplus; assembly: GCF_043290135.1. Classification (NCBI taxonomy): domain Eukaryota; kingdom Metazoa; phylum Arthropoda; class Arachnida; order Ixodida; family Ixodidae; genus Rhipicephalus; species Rhipicephalus microplus. The sequence continues at coordinate 334,337,968 of NC_134710.1, forward strand.
AGCAAAAGAATGTACGAGTATGAAGAAATAAAAGTACGCAACTTCATACTTCTAACGCCTACAGATTGCGACTGAGGGATGTGAAAGACGAAGATGACGTTCGCTCACGAGGCACTAGCCACGCTTTGTCAGCTTCTATTCTTTTGTGCACGAGACGAGATGCCGCGCGTACATGTCGCCAGCACTATTCCAGCCATGTTCAACGCTGTCGCAGTTCACTGTGCCTCTGGAGCACCCTTTGCCCGCTGGTCCTTCCAGTCATACCGCTTTTGCTCGTTGCCGTGGTCCGCACAAGGCTGTGATGGAGGCTCCGTCTTCAGTCTCACTCAAGCCTTCGTTGTCCCCAGCGGAACTCCTCGGAATGTCGATCGCGCTCCCACACGAATCTGTTGCCCCACGATTCGGACAACCACTAGCAATCCAGCCGAGGACATCAGTAACATCTGTTGCAAAGTGTTCTCACCGTAATCGAGCTCTGCAATCCGGGCCGTCTTGCAGTTCGTGTCCGAAGATGGGCACGGCCCAGGGCGCCTGCAGTGAATCCCGACTCGTCTGCTGACAAGTGTCCGGTCTGGGTTGCAGCGGCAACACCACCATTTCGGTTGGCGTCGTCAAGAGCTTCGCCGGGAGTTATTGTGTTGAAACTTCGAGCTCTGGGGCGCTCATTAATGGTGAACTGGCACCTGCCACAGTGTGTCGCCTGTGCTGTCGACCAGTGCTTGAGACATCATCATCTGAATTTATTCTCAACCAGGGACGAGGAACCCTTACTCGCTGATGTAGTTTAATGTTCTTGTCTGATTGCTGATATCATAATTGTTATTCAAGTACATGCATATAATTGGGTGTAATAAATATTTTAACAATTTTTTTTTGTTTTGCCTAAGCATAAGCAGCTTCAGAAACAGCCCGCATGCTTTCATTTTATGGTTATCTTTGTCATTGCGATACCGAAGGGCTGGAAAAGGGGGATACAAGCCTCTTCACCCGAACCTATTTGCCCTTGCATGTCAGAACTTAGGTGCGTGTTTTATTCGAAAGGGGGATTCACATTTTCTCCGAAGCAATGTGCTATACGATAAACGACAATATGCTTGTGTTGCGCGATTCACCGATAACGTTATCACCTACGATGAGTCTCCAAAGGCACCGCTGTACCCCCTTATCATCAGTATGTCATCTCCTTCAACACAATTTTATGCGAAGATGTACAGTTCAAGATGCAACCTTATGGAAAGATGTCGGAACCCTTTAAGAAACATTAGATATATCAAGTGGCAACGCTATAGCTGGAATTTTGCATGTACTATAGTCCTATACACACACCGCTCTTACCTTCGTCACAGTGTTTTGGTCCTTTTCGGGGGTAAATTTTGGGAATGTGGCCCGTCAGCTGAATGCAGCTTGAGGCTCTTGCATTCGAGCAATGCGTCATGACTTAATGTGGCCGAGCCATAAGAGCTTAACAATGTTCCCGCTTTAGTCTCCGAATAACTTGCTTCACCTTGCTCAACTTATGATAGCTTGCAGTGATCGCGGCGGCTTGAAACAAAGCAATAAAAAGGCAGCTTGTTCAAGCACATTGAGGAGCCCAACTTTCTCTGGTGCCCCGTAATTTGATCCATCTGACCATAACGAGGGATCATCGTACATAGTTCTTTGGTCTAAGATGGCTGCCCACCTTCGAAGGATTGTGTCTGTTAATAACAAAGTTTCTTTTTCTTCCTCCCTCTTTCTTGCCAAGAATGAGATCACAGAGAGTTGCGTACGCGCATGAAAAGCTCAGCTCCACATAATTAATAATCATAGCCCAGTGGGGGCTTCCTAACGTAACGAAATATATGATTGGTGGTTTAGTGGGTTCTTTGGAAGCGTACTTGTATTAGTAACCTCAACAGAGTTTAGAACGAATTCTAGAAATGCCACTCTTCCCGCTTCCGCTGTGTCTATGCTGCGCTTGTGCACAGGCCTGCCATTTTCATTGTAACGGACATACTCCCCTATAGTAGTGCATGCCGACTGTCAACGCCGTATCAGTATCATGGTAGCTCTAAAGTAATTTTGGCAAGCTCTAGATCTGTAACTCAATAAAAAATATAAAAAGAGTACATGAAAGCGCAGAATTAATAATACTATCCTACAAAGAGAAATTTTTCATTGCTGCGTCTTCATCGGAGGAAGTGGAAGAGGCGGCCATAGCCAAGGCTCTCTCTATTCTTAATTCGTCGGCTTTAGTATGTGACTCCAAAACAGTCATATATATTGCCACGTACCAGTGATATGCAGATGGAGAGGACAAAGTTGATAGACTGGAGCGAGCTAATCGGTATCGCTGGCGCTGCTCGCTTAACCAGCTGTACAGATATATCTGCGTCTCCTTCTCGTAACATATTTTTGGTTTCGAAGCGGCAGGGTTTCTAAGGCAGCACTTTTCTGCTTCTGGCCCTCCCTCTCGATCAAACTGTAACGCTATATTATGGATTTCCTGCATGTGGGGCTTGCCAGAAACAAGGTGTCTCATGCTTGTACCCGAGGTTTTACAGTCCCGGAACCATCATCCGATGTTTCGCCACTCGCTGCAGAGGAGACGCCGTGTGCATCGCGGGATCGGCCTATTTCAATCCATGTCGTTTGCACTGTCTACAGATTACAATGCTAAAGATTCCCGCCCCTCGTGCGCGAACCTCCGCGGAGGTGCCGGATTCTGTCGCGCCCGCTGCAGACTCGCACCTTTCCTTCCCCTTACCTTCTACAACACATTCATCTTTCTTGATACTCCTCTCCCTCTTGTACATTCTGCGCCTAGTCCACAGCAGACTTAAACCTTATCATGGGGTGCTGCCCTAAGCACCGTCTTAACCCTTTCATAAAACGCCTAATTTTGGGGGTGAAGCTCCTTAAAGCGTACCCCGATCGTCTCCCGTTGTCGTTTGTGACCGCCGGTGGCACATACCCGAGGGAGCGGGTATGTGCCACAGGGGATAGACTTTTAGGGGCGAAGTTTCTTAAGCCATGTGTCGTGCGTCATCGATGTATGTAGTACGTAGCCACCTCTCATTTAGTTCTTGGAATGTCGAAGCGCCTTAAGCCGTGGGTCGTGTGTCGTCGATGTACGTAGTAGGTAGCCACCTTTCGTTTAGTTCTCGGAGTGACCGCTAGATGGCGGTACTTGTATATAATCAATAAATTATGAAAAAATTTGAGATGGTGGTACTAGGAGTGTTCACTAGAGGGATGGACATACAGATAGACGGACAGACGCCTGGACGGACAGGTCGATCCACAATTGGACAAGTGGACGGATGCACGAATGGACGGACGGACGCTTCGCCCCACTCATCATCATTCCGTCCGTGGATATGCTGCGATTTTTTTAGTGAGGTGAAGTGGAAGGCTGTCTTCCGCAGCTCGAGGCCCGGCATTCAGGAGGGCATCCTCGAGTGGCCTCAGAGGGTAGAGGAGGACCATTCCAAATACTTCCTTCCCAAAACCTTCTGTCCCATTAGCCCCTTCCATTTAACGAGGGACAAATAGCAACTATTGATATAACTAAATATTATTAATAAATACAAACAACGCAGACCGGTGCTCTCAGTAATGGCCCTGTATTTGTTAAAGGGAGAAAGGCAGTTTTTTTGCGTAAAAGGGGACATTAATAATGTATACTGGATGAATGCTCATGCTCTCGTTTGTATGCGCGCGTACACAAGCAATAATAAAAAATTTCGGGGGCTGGCGTTGATTCTAACAAAACCAAACACTCCCTTTCCGCTTCTTGTTGCAAGCGCTATTGATACGTAGGCCGACATACTACCGAAGAATTCGGAGTGCTTTTGATGCGGTGCTCGGAAGGCGAAACGAACCAAAATTCACGACACATTTTTATTATACTCACTTAGATGCTTCCAATTAACCAATACAATTGAAATCAACAATCAAACAGGAACATCGATTTACATCAGCAGATAAGGTGTCCTCGTCGGAGGTTGAGGATCAAGTGACGATGTCCCAGGCAGTGGTCGAAAGACAGCATTACGACAGGCTGACGACAACCCTGTGGCAGGTACCAGTCCACCATCAACAAGCGCCGATGAGCCCGAAGTTTCAACAGCATCACTCCAGGCGAAAATCTTGACAACGCCAACCGAAGTGTTGGTGTTACCGAAGACCCACGCCAAAAACTTGACAGAAGACCAGTCGGGACACACGGCAGGTGCGCTGAGTTGAGTTTTTCGTTGGCAAAATCGACAAGCTCGAACTCCAATGCTGCCAGGAGTGCTGCACTCGATAATGGCATGGAAAACTTGCAAAGAAGGTTACTGATGCCATGGACTGGATTGCTGATGGTTGCTCGAATCTTGTGGCAACAGACTTGGGCGGGAGCGTGGCCGACGGTCCTGCGAGTTCTGCCTGGATCAAAGGAGGCTTGAGCGAGACTGAAGATCAACCCTGCATAACAGCGCTGTGCAGACCACGGTAGTGAGCAATCCTGGTATGACTGGAAGAACCAGCAGGTGAAGGGGGCTCAAGAGGCGTGGTCAATTGAGGCACTGTCGAACATAGCTGGAATGGTGCTGGCGACACGTACACGCTCCATCACGTCTCGGGCACAAAATAATGGAAGCCGACAAAATGTGGCCGGCGATTCCTTTAGAGAATGGTGTGCTCGTGGGCCAGCACCTTATGGGCGAACGTCTTATGTGTCTTCCACATCTGTCAGGCGCAATGTGTACGGCGCATTAAAGCTTTAAATTAGGTTCTTTTTTATTTCTTCATACTGAGAAATACTTTAGTTGTTTCATTACCAAATTTATTCGAAATAATTCTTAATAAATACTTACTTTATGCAACAAAAACTGTCTGGATAGTACAAACGACGTTCTGTCTCTCCTCCCCACCCCACTCCCCAACTAGGCCAAAGAATGCCAGGACTCTATCATTTGGCTTCCGCTTTTCTCACACCGATTTCTCTCTCTCTCTCACTCTCCCTATAAATATATATATATATATATATATATATATATATATATATATATATATATATATATATATATATATATATATATATATATATATATATATATATATATATATATATATATATATATATATATATATATATATATATATATATATATATATATATATATATAGCGGCATTTCTGTTGCCAGGGCTGTCATCACTGTTACTGACGGATGCGCTGAACTGCTAGTGACAAATTTCAGCAGAGAACGCCGACACATAGTTAAAGGCACGGCTATTGCCTATTTTGACGAACTCTCCCAAACAGAAGATTGTCATTTTGTGGAGGAAGCAGCAGCGTCTACTATCACTACACCGACACCTGTCGACGTTGGTCCAATGTTATCTCCCATTGAGCGAGACCGCCTTCTCACGCTGATCAACAAGTTCCACGGCTGCTTCTCATCCACATCAAGAGTTGGTCAAACTGCACTGACGAAACACCGCATCATCACGGATTCCGATGCCAGACCCATCCGGCAAAATCCTTATCGAGTCGCCCCAAAGGAGCGTGAGGCAATTCAAAAACAGGTGAAAACGATGCTAGAAGATGGTGTTATTCGGCCGTCTAACAGTCCTTGGGCATCGCCTGTAGTACTCGTCAAAAAGAAGGACGGTAGCTTGCGTTTCTGCGTCGACTATCGTAAGCTTAATCAGATCACAAAGAAGGACGTCTACCCTCTGCCGCGTATTGATGATTCATTGGATAGACTACGAAACGCACGCTACTTTTCGTCTATGGACTTAAAAAGCGGCTACTGGCAAATTGAAGTGGATGAGAGAGATCGTGAGAAGACCGCCTTTGTTACGCCCGACGGACTTTATGAATTTCAGGTTCTTCCTTTCGGTTTGTGTTCGGCGCCAGCAACATTCCAGCGTCTCATGGACACAGTTCTGTCGGGACTTAAGTGGCAAACCTGCTTGGTGTACCTCGATGACGTGATTGTCTTTTCAGCGACTTTCGAGGAACACTTACGAAGGCTCGAAGCAGTTTTTGAAGCAATACGCTTGGCTGGTCTTACTCTCAAACCAGAAAAGTGCCACTTCGGCTTCCACGAACTTCGATTCCTCGGTCACGTCGTGAGCAGCCAAGGGATCCGACCCGACCCGGATAAAATTGCCGCCGTGGCAAACTTCCCGACGCCATCAGACAAAAAATCAGTGCGACGTTTTTTAGGACTCTGTGCCTATTACCGGCGGTTTATTGCTAATTTTTTGCGCATCGCATGGCCATTGACACAGCTTACTCGGGAAGATACCCCCTTCAGATGGGGCGAAGACCAACAGCAGGCATTTCATGAGCTTCGTCAGCGAATGCAAACACCCCCCGTGCTGGCCCACTTCGATGAAGACGCGCCGACAATACTTCATACAGACGCTAGTAATGTGGGTCTTGGAGCAGTGCTCGTACAGTCGAAGGACAACAACGAAAACGTGATCGCCTACGCCAGCAGGACACTGTCCCGAGCTGAAGCTAATTACACTACGACGGAAAAAGAATGTCTTGCAATGGTATGGGCAGTCCTGAAGTTTCGTCCTTATTTGTACGGCCGCCCATTCACCGTTATCAGCGATCACCACTCTCTCTGTTGGTTAGTCAACTTGAAAGATCCGTCTGGCCGCCTTGCACGATGGAGTCTTCGGCTCCAAGAATTTGACTTCACTGTTGCCTACAAGTCGGGAAAACGACACACCGATGCCGACTGTCTCTCTCGGTCTCCTGTTGAGACGGCATCCCCGGACAACGACGATGACGACACGGCCTTTCTCGGTATTGTGGACACTGCCACCTTTTCTCAACAGCAGCGAGGCGATGCTGAGCTGCTACCACTTATAGATTACCTAGAAGGGCGAGTGAATAGCGTTCCGAAGTTATTTGCGAGAGGGCTGCCGTCGTACTGCTTGCGAAATGACGTTCTTTATAAGAGGAACTTTTCACCCACCGGCAGCAGCTACTTGCTCGTCGTTCCTTCTTCGCTTCGCCGTGAGGTACTGCAAGCCTGTCACGACGAACCTACCGCTGGTCACTTGGGTTACGCAAGAACATTGGCAAGGATAAGACAGAACTATTACTGGCCAAGACTTGCCGAAGCTGTCAAAACTTACGTGCAGGCATGTCTAGATTGCCAGCGCCGCAAGCCACCATCCATCAAACCAGCTGGCCTGCTGCAGCCTGTTCGAGTGCCGGCGACACCGTTTGCACAAATTGGCATGGATTTTCTGGGCCCCTTCCCAAAGTCTGCCACTGGAAACAGGTGGATAATCGTCGCCACGGATTACCTGACCCGATACGCGGAGACAGGCGCTCTGCCACGGGCAACGGCAGCAGAAGCAGCGCAATTTTTCATTGAAGCCATCGTCTTAAGACATGGTGCTCCCGCAATAGTCATCACCGACAGAGGTACTGCGTTCATGGCCGAGCTTTTGGACACCATTTTTCGACTAAGTGGTACAGCTCACAGGAAGACAACGGCGTATCATCCCCAGACCAACGGGCTCACCGAACGCCTCAACAAGACCCTGGCTGACATGATAAGCATGTACGTAGATGTAGAGCACAAGAACTGGGACATCATTTTGCCCTACGTCACGTTCGCGTACAACACGGCTCGTCAAGAGACCACTCGGAAGACACCCTTTAGTCTCCTTTACGGGCGCGAGGTTACAACAACGTTAGACGCAATGCTTCCTCATGAAAATGATGGCAATGAGACAGACGCCGAAGAGTTTACCCAGCTAGCAGAAGAAGCCAGACAACTTGCCAGGTTGCGAATCACCAAACAGCAAGACGACAATGCCAAGTATTACAACCTCCGGCACAGACCCGTCATATACAACGTGAACGACAAAGTATGGGTCTGGACACCTGTTCGTCAGCGTGGGCTTTCCGAAAAGCTGTTGCGAAGGTACTTCGGACCCTACAAGGTTCTGCGACGCATTAGTTAGGTCAACTACGAGGTTGTTCCGGACGGCATGCAGTGTTCAAAGTGGCGCAGACATTCACCAGAAATTGTCCACGTGCTTCGGATGAAGCCTTACTTTCAGTGACTAACTGTGCAGTTTTGGTTTCGCCTTGCTTCTCAAACGTTTAACATCGGGACGATGTTTTTTTAAAGGGGGAATAATGACGCGCGTATGTGCCAGTGGTGAGGACAACGAAGCAGCGCGAGTGTCCTTGGCCGAGGGCAAAAAGACGAAGAAGTCGTTGCAGTCTGTTTCCTGCGATCGATAAATCGTATTTCTTTGAGGCGCTTTGTGTGCTCGTCAATCTCGCGTCCGCGTCGTCACACTATATATATATATATATATATATATATATATATATATATATATATATATATATATATATATATATGTGTGTGTGTGTGTGTGTGTGTGTGTGGTCTTAGAATAGCGTACTTAAAGCGGGGGCTTCGGCAAGGATGATTGATTGATTTGTGGGGTTTGACGTTCCAAAACCACTATTTGATTATGAGAGACGCCGTAGTTTAGGGCTACGGAAATTTTGACCACCTGGGGTTCTTTAACGTGCACCCAAATCTGAGTACACGGGCCTACAACATTTCTGCCTCCATCGGAAATGCAGCCGCCACAGCCGGGATTTGATCCCGCGACCTGCGGGTCAGCAGCCGAGTACCTTAGCCACTAGACCACCGTGGTGGGGCTCGGCAAGGATGGGCAAAACGGGTGTTGCAGAGTGATGGCATCGGACGTGGACGTGCTGGCTGTCATCAGTCTTTTATTGCAGAGTCGAAGGCTGACAGCCGAAGATGGAGCTGAGACCCCGAATAGAAGCGTTAGCAGAGGCGTCTTGCCAACCGATATGCCTTTGAGGTTTAACCGCCTCAAGCAACAGTTGCTTTCAATATATTTTTTTGAAGCCGGCTCGCAATGACTGACGTGGTGGTAAAGGAAAACTCCCCCCTACCCAGTTAAGCTATACAGTAGCACTTGCCTCAATTACCTCAATAGGTATCATTTGGAGGAATAACGGTGAAAGATAAGACTGAACTTAAGCGGGGGAGATATAAAATTGCGATATAGAGTATTACGTAAATGTGTATATCAAGCGTTTCTACAAAGACTGATAGATTAGATGATTTATTCAAATTTTGTTGTTTTCTGGTTAAAAGAAAATAGAGCATTTTCAAAAGTACTTTGTTAAGTTTTCGATCCGATGTCTGTAATAACAAGCTGTCACAATTGATCGCTTTGAATGGTTTTCATTGTGTAAATTCTAGAGTCCCAACTTATGTATCTAGCCTATCACGTTCTGTATTTGAGCTGACATTCGCAAGGGCTGATTGTGTCATTCTGTCCTGGTCTACTATCGGGCAAAAACAGTGATCAAGAACCAATGCTTTTTGAAGTAATGTGTCCACCTAATTCAATAAAGAAAGAAGTTAGAAATTATGGTATATAAACCTAAAGAATGTAAGGCAGTTACATTAGAAGGAGTCACAGAGGTACTAAAGACGCTCCCGGATTGGTCATCAGGAGCTGATAGCTCTAAAGCCATGATAAATAATATGTTTGATTTATCCCCCAGTTAGGTCATTGCTTTTTTTAAATTTCTCATACGAAATGCATGGACCCATCCAGATTAAAAAGTGGCCAAAATAGTACCGTTGTTGAAAAAACGGGGCGGTGGATATGCCATAGATAACATTTGGCTTGTTTCCCTCGCTTCGAATCGCATAAAGCTAATAGAGCAATTATTATGTAGACACCTTGAAGAAATACTTGAAGATAATCACATTTTGAGTAATTCTTAAAGATAATTCTGGCCGGGCTGTTGGATATGTTGCACTCTTCTTGACTTAGAAAGTAGAATTAAGCGTGGCTGTCATAAAAACCAAGACCCTGCTTTAGCGACCTTAGATATTGCTAAGGCATATGACAGCATAGAACACACCATATTGACTAGTAGGCTACAAAACGTCAAGTTTCGTCAAGTATATAATTGCGTGGGTACAAAATTTTTTTAAGCGGACGAACATTCTATTGCTCGCAGAATGACTCATGTTCTCAAACATACCAACAAACACGGAGAGTTTCTCAAGGATCAGTTGTATCGTTCTATGTTCAGGTTTTCTGGTCTCCAGCGGTTTAGTTCGCGTGAACGACACCACGTGGCGTATCTACCTTCAAGAATTCAAAAATCCCGCCTGGACGTATGCAGTGACGTAGAAATCAATAAAATATAATAAAAAACGGCAAACGCACCCTGTTACTGTCATTTCACCTCAGTGCGCAGATAAAAGATAGCGGTGTGTCGGCGTAATCTCGATGGATTGATTGATATGTGGGGTTTAACGTCCCACAACCACCATATGATTATGAGAGACGCCGTAGTGGAGGGCTCCGGAAATTCCAACCACCTGGAGTTCTGTAACGTGCACCCTAATCTGAGCACACGGGCCTAGAGAATTTTCGTCTCCATCGAAAACACAGATGGGATTCGATCCCGCGACCTGCGGGTCAGCAACCGCGTATCTTACCCACTAGACCACCGCGGTGGGGCATGCCAGCGTCATCTCGACACCGACGACTGACAATGAATTGACAGTTTTCTAGACATACTCCGCCAGACAGCTCGCAGCACTCCGCATGTCTGGCCGTCGTATAGGTGCACCGTGTATCAAAGGAAGCGTATTTGTTTTTGCACTGCCGTATCGGTGGGGATATTAGAAAAGCATGCTGCTGTCAGAGTTTCGTGTTTACTAAGCGTCAAGCATTATGCTTGGGTACGAAAAGGACAATGTGGTTCTTCCATGACCAATTTTTTGTGCGCAACCTAAGCAATGCTCTCTTGGTCTTTGCAAAACGCTAAAATATAACTGGACAACTAGAAATGAGAGTTTGAAAACAAAGAGTAAGATATGTGTTTTTTCTTTTCATTTAGTCCTTGTCGAAATATTGCTGCCACCTCCAACTTGGCGGCGTCGAAGCGGTTGTATTTCGAACTTACGCACGCAGTCATGCTTGCTTTCACACAGCATCATCAGAGAGTTTTAGTACTGCGGAATGGTGCTACGTGCGCATCACGCAAGCGCCTTGCGTTACGTGGCGTCGTTTGCCACTACTCGGCTTTTAGTACGCCGTAGTACCCGCGTACGTAACGAGCGTGAAGCGTGTTGCGTCATCTGGTAGATCAAAATAGAAGCACGTGTTGTTTACAACCAATGTGAGCCAATCCAAGTGTTATAGCCAGATTATGGCCATATTTTAAGCCACAGAGCCGGTCGGTGCTTGCCTTCAATGTCGCCATTTTGCAAAACGAAGTCTCGCGCTGTCGCGAACTTGTTCGAGAGCGGCGCGATCAGCTCATACGTACGCACGCACGCATCTCATGCGTGCGTACGTAGCGGCTGCGTACGTAACGCGATACGTGTGCGTTGCGGTCTGCGCATGCGCACTACGCAGAACGTGGCGTCCTTACGTACGCAACGCCGCCACGTACGCAGCCTACGCAGTACTAAAACTCTCTATTATCTCACGTGGTAGTGTGCAGAGCACGACGAAGAACCTTCCCCTCCTTGCTAGTCTTGTAACAAGGACGAAACAACTGAAACAACTCCGTCCCTTATACGTATACGCGCAGGTGCTTTCTATGCTTCCTTAGCCGATACAAGCATGTTCTCACCACCAGGCATACCTTCCAATTATTTAGGGCGACGGTATAGAAAGTGGGATTCATTTCACAATTCAAGAACGAACTGCACGAGTAATTTTTATTTCTCAAATTGAAAGCGCCTTCTAGGAGGCTAAATGAAAACGCTGGTGAATTGTCCAGCGTGCTTGCGTACTATAGCAACACTTCCTAAAATTCTACTATAGTATACAGTGCATCTACACTTCCATACAGCTACAGACTACCTCTGTTTCTGTGGACAATCATTCTGTCACGTAGGTGTTAATATTGTGGTAAAGTTTTGTCTGATTTTGTTCACAGAGTACTATCCTTTGCTATTAACGCTTTCCAAGGTGCCGATGAATCTGATTGATTCATTGATTGATTGATTGATTGATTGATTGATTGATTGATTGATTTGTTAGGTTTAACGTCCCAAAACTACCATATGATCGTGAGAGACGCCGTAGTGGAGGGGTCCGGAAATTTCGGCCACGTGGGGTTCTTTAACGTGCGCCGAAATCTGAGCACACAGGCCTACAACATTTCCGCCTCCATCGGAAATGCATCCGCAGCAGGGATTTGATCCCACGACCTGCGGGTCAGCAGCCGAGTACCTTAGCCACCAGACCACCGCGGCGGGGCAATGAATCTGATAAGGGTAATCTCTCGCAGTATCTCATTATACAAAGGCGTGGTTTCTTTTTTAACGGAATATGCTTGTGCCATGGCGATTCTAATTGCACTGCTGTGTCCACCGCGTGCCTATAACTTGTTTTCAATGCTCATAGAGTCTGATTGCGGTGCACTGCTATAGTTTACATCTTCGAACCTCAACATGGTGATAGTTATAACGTGAGATAAAAACGATGACACCGAGACAAGTAGGACACGAAGGACACGAGCGCTCGTGTCCTTCGTTTCGATCTTTTCTCTGTGTCGTCGTTTTGTTTACGCGTCATAACTATCGTCATGTCATACCAACTAGCCCAAGCTGCCACACTTCTCAACATGGTGTTTTAAATAAAATCGCCAAGTAATATTAAAAAATCATACATGAGCACTACACGTCTACAATTAGTGCAGTTTGCTTCTGCGCCATATAGAGCATGTCAGTGTATTCTTTTCCGTCTGTCAAGCTTGACAATTTAAAACGTCGCTTAATTAACCTTGTATTATTGGCTCTAGAAAAACATCTTCAATCCCAAAACTATAGCGTCTACACAGAAATGATGAAATTTTGAATATGCGGTAAGATAACTCCACTGCCTAATTTTTGCCAGCCTTGTTTCAAAGTTCGCTACATTGAAACATTATCACATCACTGCCTCTAACGTGCTATGTTTCAATGTCCTCAAATATCGTTCCAACAAATTATCAAATACTGTTTACAAAGGAAGGCCGCTTAAGCAGGCTATCGGTGATTAAGAAGGATGTTCAGAGATGACAGAGTAGTACTGATATAAAAAATGAAGACAAACATCGACGAATAAGCGGCAGCCACTTGCAAATGTGATATGAAACCGCTGGCATACTTCTTTTTTTTTTCAGTGATTAGCGAGCAGCAACACGTTGGTGTCAAACATGAGGCAAACAACCAATGTGCGCTTGATCTGTTCTTTATTTGATGAACCATTATTGGGTTTGGCTCACGAACACTGAGTGAATGGCTTTCTAGTGAGCATCAAACACTTGGTTCATTTAATTTTTAGGCATAACACAATTGTAAAAAGCTCTGGTAGCGTTGATTTTTTTTCATTGTTTTCATTCACTTTGTTTACAGTGCTGGCATGGGTAAGTGTTCCGGGTCAGCAGTAAAGACGACATGCATGTATTCATGCCTGAAATTATCCTCTCATATAGAGATTACTCTTTGAACAGGCGTGAAGTGCCATTGTGGCACCAAAGCTTGCGTGTCATCGGTTAATAATCCCGGTTAAGATACGCTAATCAGGAGATCGCCGCATCGGAGCAGTGGTTATGGAGCACGGCTTCTGACCCAGAGGTCGTGGGTTTGATGCCCGCCGGGGCGGTCACATTTCGATGGAGGCGAAATGGTAGTGGGCCTTCAGCTGTGCAATGTCAGTGCACGTTAAAGAACACCAGATGATGGAAACTTCAAAAGCCCTCCACTACGGCGTTTTTCACGTTCATCTCGTGGTTTCGGAGCGTAAAACAACCGATAAAATTATGCTGATCAGAATCGCAGAGTTCACTAAACAAAGAACGTGTTCAAAATGTGGTGTTTTGCCTCACAAAACTAGTCCTGAAATCTTGCGAGCCATTCGATCGTATTATCGACGCACTTCCGCCACTTGCACTCAAGAATGGCAAGCACGTTACCAGCCTGAAACATTTTATTTTTTGTTTGATAGAAAGTGATGAGCGCTGGCATTTCAAGGAATGGAACGCAAGCCAGCAGCAAAGAAGCCGTAGGAAGATATCTCTGTCGTGGCTACTACGCGCAGCCATGCCTTGTCGTGTTTCCGCGTCTTCTTGCCTGCCGTTTCGCCGTCTGTTCTGCGCAGATCGGTCCACACCACCGTTTCGGCTGACCTCCGCCAGTCAGCGAGGAAACGGGGGAGGATATTTGTACATATCTTATTTATGCTCATGTATGCTCGTGTGTTCATTTGTATTTTTGCATGTATACACATACAACACTAAAATTTCGAAAGGAAGGCGAACATCCCCTCCTCCGCCGAGGCCAATGTTGGCTAGTGAGGAGTACATCACAGCAACGCGCCATCTTTGATGCCTCAAAGCGGCAAATCTACGTGCATGCACACCGTCAAGGCTGTTTCACATGCCGCGATTGCTGCGAAAAAAATCGTTTCGTTCGCCCTGTTTGCAACCGCCAGTAATGGTGGTTTCGTTTCACGTGGACTGAAAATGCTTCGCCACTTTCGCTATGCGACTGGAGCAGCGAGTTCTCACCACCATTCTTGTGGCAGACACGAATATAATGTAATATATTGTGCATTATGATATCATTAGGTTTCCGTGAACAGTAATGAAGATACCGCTTGTTTCGTCATTTGAGAAGACTTTCCAATCTAAGTTCGTTTTAAAATGCACAGGATTGGCCATTACGAAAACAAACACGTCAAATCTATTTCAATGACTAGGCCAGCCCAGCACTATTTCGACGGGTTCTGAACGAAAATCGCTCCTGCCGCTGCGATCAGAGTGAAAATTTCTAACATGTTGGAAGCTGGCCACGCACGGATGCGGCGAAAGCAAACTGGCTTTTTTCTTTTTTTTTTTTCGCTGCGAGTGAATTCGCAGTATGAACATTGCTACTTTTTGTGTCATGTGAAACGGCCGTTACTGCCAGCGTTTTCTAACAGTCGAAGTCGCCGTAGGTCGTTCGTTTTTTCATTAATGTGATAATGTGTGTTCTGTCCTACGTTCGCATATGCCTTTTTTGGTATTTTCGCTGAGTACTTGAAGTGGAAGCGAACTGAGCCTGTCCGCCGAGGCAGCTGGTGTCGCAGAGAACCTGAACACCCCCGCTTCACATACATTATTCCAACAAATTGTCTGTAACTAGGCTCTATATTGTAGAACTGCCGCTTTTATACCAGCAAGTATTTTGATAAAACTCAATCATGGGCATGGATACAGAAAAATAAAAGAATTAGTGTAAGTTCTTCCAGATGTTGCAAGGGTGAGGAGTTTTCGGCAAATCATTCGTGGCGCCCGCTTTTTGTCCCGCTTCTGCCGCGGTGTGATTGAATATGTTGACACTGTCATGACACCATATCCAATCGCCCAATGGAAAAGCATGGCATAAATATTTATGAATAAAAATGCGACTTTTTTTTAACTGTGTGCATTGGGGCCGGAATACCGAGGACAAGAGCGTTCGTTCTCGACGTGCCCCGTGTTATATTTAGGACTCCATGCCTTCGGATAAGGAAAACATCAAGAGGCTCACGCCTGTAAAATGTTTCACCAATCTGTGTTATCCATCAACTCCCATTCTAACGCAATTGCTTTAAAGAGCTCGTTTCGCAGAAATTCCGGCATTGGTCTCGGCTTCGGTATTGTTGGTTGTGAGCAAAAAATCATCATATACGTTACCACACAAAGTGGACGAGTGGCAGCGCCATTAACCCCCTCAGCGGAAGTAGCACAGGCTCTTCCGACACCAAAAGGTTTGCAGGCCTCCGTACATGAAGTCCCAGAGCCTTCTGTCTCGACAGATAGTCCTAAGACTTCCGTGCCCACACGCGTGAACCGCGAGCGGGCATCCAGCACCTCGTCTGAGGTGATGGACACAACCGCAAGTCCAATGGTGTCTTTGGCGCCAAAGGAGAGGCGCCGCTATTTGGAGCGCGCCAGAAAATCAAAAGCCATCATTACGGGGCCTGACAAGGCTTTTTGACTTGACAAAATAATTGTTTAGTACACACAACACTCACTTACACTCAATATGGCTACACAAATAATACAATGGAATGTCAGAGGACTGCTTAGAAGCCTCGACGATATCCAGGAACTCTTACACAAACATTCCTCAAAAGTGCTGTGTGTGCAAAAGACACACTTGAATTCCAAAAACACCAATTTTCCACGTCATTATGTAATATTCAGAAAGCACCGCAATGACGCTGTTGCGTTATCTGGTGGCGTGGCCATTATAGTTGATCAGGGCGTAGCATGTACACGTCTACCGCTACAAACATCCTTTGAGGCAGTGGCTGTTCGAGCATTTCTTTTAAACGAACTTGTCACCATCACAGTACCGTCTCGAAAACACGAATTTCAGTCACTGATACATTAACTACCGGAACCTTATCTGGTCGTTGGGTACTTGCATGCACATAATGGTCTACGAGGCGACTCACGCTGCGATGCACGAGGTCGCCTAATCGAACAGTTCCTCTTTTCTTCGGGTGCATGTCTGTTGAATAGGAAAGAGCCAACACACTTTAGCCTTGCCAACAAAACCTACTCATGCATAGTACTCAGCATTGTGTCCCCATCGCTTGTACCCTATTCAATGGAAAGTGATCAACAATCCTTTCGGAAGTGATCACTTTCCGATCATTCTAAGTACACCACTAGAAAAATGTCCTCCACATGTTCCCAGATGGCAGACAGACAAAGCGGACTGGGAACAGTTTCTCAACACTACTCGTTTAAGTTGCACTGACATATGTAGGTTAAACATAAATGAAGCTGTGCAGTATTTCACAACTTTTCTTACTGATGCAGCAGCCAAGGGCATACTGCAAACATCAGGAATGCCTGGCAAGCGACGCGTCCCATGGTGGAACGCTGAGTGTCGGAATGCGCGAAAGGAGCAGAACTGGGCATGGAGGTTGCTTCGGAATTCACCGGCAGCCGAAAATCTTGACAGCTTTAAGAAAATAAAGTCTCAAGGCAGAAGAACGCGTCGGCAGGCCAGAAGAGAAAGCTGGCACAAGTTTTTATCAGGGATAAATTCATATACACAAGACGCTAAAGTCTAGAACATGGTTGATAGGGTAGCAAGAAGACAAGTACACTTACTCCCACTCGTAAACACACAGGGTGACAGCCTGGAAGATCAGGCAAACTTCCTCGGTGCATACTACGAGCAGGTGTCTAGCTCGTCACACTATACTGAAGCTTTCCAAAGATACAAAGCAATGATAAAAAAGCAGAAACTAGAATACAAGTGCACAAACTACGAGACATACAAACAACCCTTCAACTTAGCTGAGCTACAAACATCACTAAACTCCTGCAGTAATTCTGCCCCAGGATACGACCAAGTCACGTATGAAATGTTGAAAAACCTGCCGCTCAAAACGCAAGAAACTTTCCTCTCCCTATACAATGCTATCTGGCTTTCTGGCACCATCCCTTCTTCCTGGAAAGAGGCTATTGTTATCCTTTATTTTAAACAGGGCAAGGATCGTTCCTCAGTTGCGAAATATAGGCCCATTTCACTTACAAGTTGCCTTTGTAAACTTTTTGAAAAGATAATAAACCGCCGACTTTTACATTTCCTCGAAACACTAATCTGCTCGACAGATTCCGGTGCGGGTTTCGAGAGGGTAGATCCACCACCGACCATCTGGTGCGCATTGAGGCAGAGATTCGAGGCGCTTTCATCCACAAACAACACTTCCTCTCTGAGAGGCATGCACTATGAACCAGACATTGAACTGTACGGTCAACGTCTGTCTGTTAATGCGGAACATAAATTTTTAGGCCTAATCTTGGACAACAAGTTGACCTTCGTACCGCACATCAGGTATTTAAAAACGAAATGCTTAAAAGCCATGAATGTTCTGAAAGTGTTGGCACGTACTACGTGGGGTAGTGACAGGCAATGTCTCATGAACCTGTATAGAAGCCTCATTCGTACCCGGTTAGATTATGGGGCCGTTGTTTATCAGTTTCCGACTCAAAGTTCTTTGAAGATGCTGAACCTCATGCACCATTTGGGCATCCGCCTTTCAACTGGTGCTTTTCGCACAAGCCCCGTAGAAAGCCTTTACGTTGAGTCAAATGAGTGGCCGCTTCATCTGCAGAGAACATCCATGTCCTTTGTATATTTCCTTAAGGTGAAAGCAGACAAGAAGCACCCCTTATACTGCACTAATAATGATTTGTTGATCTCCATTGTGTTTCAAAACAGGCCTTCGATGCGGCAGCCCTACTCAGTTCACCTGAACGGTCTAGCTGAGGAAACGGGTATGTCACTTGAACACAGTTTAATGGCTCCTGCTGCATACCCGCCACCATGGCAGTGGCAGACTATAGATTGCGATCTGTCTTTCCGAGAAATTACAAAACATGCGCCCACTTCCAATATCCGAACATACTTCCTGGAACTTCAACACAGATGCACACGTCCTGAGTTCTTTACAGATGCCTCTAGGTATATCTCGTCTGTGTCCTACGCTGCTGTCGGCCCATCCTTTTCGGATGCTGGCCTTCTACATACAGGGACAAGTATCTTCACAGCGGAAGCTTATGCGATTCTTGTGGCCGCTAATCACATCAAACAACTACAACTACAGAAAGCAGTAATTTATATGAACTTTCTGGGTGTGGCAACGGCTCTGCACACTCTTAAAGAACAAAAACACCGTGCCCTCGCCTCACTTTACTCCATTTTATGCACACTCTACACACTCAAACAACATATTATAGTGTGCTGGGTGCCAGGGCACCGTGAGATCAAAAGGTCACGTGATGGCGGGTCAGCTTGCTGCATCCGTCCACGAAAGCACTGCCACTACACCCGTATCAATCCCGGCCCTTGATCTTAAGCCATCTCTCAAACAAAAGCTCGGGTACTACTGGCAGAGCAAGTGGGATAGACACACAGAAAACACACTACACATTATTAAGCCACACCATGGCCATTGGCCGGCATTATCAAAATCACGTCATACAGATGTAACAATAACGAGGCTCAGGATAGGACACACATACACGACACACTCATATCTTTTGTCCGGTGGCGATCCACCATTGTGTGACAGATGTGGTGAAGCACTAACAGTTCTGCACATTTTAATCCAGTGCAAACAATTAGACACTCTAAGAAAAGAACACTTTCCATTACCCTACCGACAACATATACCTCTACAGCCTGCAATATTCGTCGGTAGGGAACCAGTGTTCACTCATAAATCGGTGCTAGCTTTTTTAAGAGATGTTCGCTTTTACCATGTCGTATACACAGGCATTGCGTAGCGCGACCTCTCAAGAGAAGTTGATGCTGCAGTGACTACAATGAAAAGCACTTGCCTCGCGGCCCTTGGACACAAGGGCACTGATGAGGCACTTGTGCTTGGGCCAAATTTTTTTACATATGTTTTTATTATCAAAACCTTTTGTCATTAATATTTATTATCCATATCACGCCCCTGTCATGATTTTATTACTTAGTTTTTTACCCGCATTAGAGCAAGGAATTTTAAGGCCCCTATTCAGCCATGCAACATATCATTGTCCACATCTCTATTCACTGAAATGGCGCTCTTTGAAATTGGCCCTTGTGCGATAAAGCGCCACATATCATCATCACTAAAACCTCTAACCCTCTACGAAACGCACACATGCTACTGCACCTGTTTCGTTAAGGCAATCTAGAGCGTGCGTAGGTAGCTCTAAACGGTTTCATGCTTTAAGTGCTTGAAATACACACTCTAGGAAAAGAAGCTTGCTATCGCGTTGAACTCCTAAAGGTGAAGCTTCCGGGCCCCCTAATTTATATTGACCATTATAACCTTGCTTCATTTCTATCGAATAAACATTATCTAACCCGTAATTGACATGTCAGATACAAGGGCATAGGCAGATTTTTTGGGGGATGGAGGGGGGAGAGCAGGCACCGCTTCGTATATGGGCCTTTTTCGTTGAGTATGGAATTGCGAAAAAAAATCTGGAGGAGGGCAAGGGTCTTGTGTGGTTTAATTTCTATAAACTTCACCTTAATTTTGCTGTGATTCAACGAAATTTGGCTGATGGATCATTTGGACTTTTTCGAATAAAGTGACCCGTGGCACACACGATGCCAAGTACTGATTAACTGTATCATAAATAAATTAAACGTAGAAATGGCAAGACGGAAGCTTGCGATGAACAGCCGTAAACAGTAATTGTGCCGAGACTTGTCTTCCTCAATGCTAGAACAGAACTGATTTCTTTAGCGCTAGCCTGTCAACGCGTCATATCCTCTGCTCAATAAATAAAAACCTATATTAAGATAATGCGAAAGTCACTGCGTCGACAGACCCTTTTATGAAAAACTACCCCAATTTCATCTCCATCGACGAGTCGCGGGAGCTTCGCGGATGAGAGGCAGTGACAGTTATTCAACCTAATGTGACGAGGAGCTTTCTAGGCGTAGGACTACCATGATGTACAAACAAGTGATTCAAAAGCACAGCAATATATCACTTGGTATGTTGATACACCCCCTTTTTCAGAGGCTGGGAATCGCCACTAGAAAGGAGTGTGCTCCAATCAGTGACAACATGGTAAAATATTCTTGCATTGATTACAAATATACGTTTGTGTATATTACCACAAGCTTTTGGATTGTTATACGACAAAGTACTTTATTCAATTTTTTCAACTTAATTGTGCTTGTGTTTGTGCGCACTTTCCTGGCAGTTGGTATATACTCCAGGTGTTCTAACGTTCTTGTATATACATACCACTGAATGTGATTTTTGAGCAATGTGGAAAAACTGAGAAAGCAGACACCAATTTTTCACAGAATTGGGGATTAGCATACATAAACTGTGATAAAGTGTATATTTTCTCTGAAGAAGTATTATTAAACTCCGAAAAACACCATGCGAATTTTACAAATAAACAACCTAAAGAACATATATTAGAAAAAGATGCACCCCAAGCAGCGATATTTTGGTAGCCCTCATAAAAACTTTTCTCGTTCATGAAAAGTCGTAAGTTCATTTGGGAGTGCCTCAATGTCGGGTAGCCCGGAGTTGAAGCCGCTCTCATCAGTTTAACCTTCGCCCAGCTAGTTAGCATAAGGTAACCATTAGTGGCGTGGTATGTGTAGCGCAATTAATGCGGCTGGTGAAGAGCGCGGAGCCAGTTGCCGACCTGTCAACTAACGAAGCTGATGGGTTCTTCGTTTCGCAAAAGCAAACGTGGGAGACCTGCGCAAGGGAAGTAGAGACTCCTTCGTTCACATGGTTCACGAGCAGAACCGTCAAGCTAGTGTCAAGAAGGGGAAGGCTGACTGAAAAGAGCGTCTGGCAAGAAGCAGGCTAGGCGCCGCCGTCTTATGTGGTTCTCAAAAAGAAATGAAGAAAAAAGTGAGCCCCATAAATGTCTGCATAAGAGTGCACCACCTCAACAGTAGCTCACGAGGGATGGGGGTAAGGCTGGATTGAAAGGATAGGACTAAAAAGTAAATACTTAGAGAGAAGAAGAAGCGAGCGAGGCGCAGGGACCGCGAACGATAGAAAACGATGGAAGTAAAGAAGACATAGGAACGATAGGCACGGTCGCAGGAATCCGAGGACAAGGCAGCACTCGGCGAGAGCTCTTGTCGGTGTCAGGAGATGGCGTAGGGGGAGCCCAGTTGGCCAGAGCTGCGCTGTTGTCGGAGATCCTGTGGGCACAACCGGCCGGCACGAAATTCAGCGAGTGAGTTCTGCCGCCTTCTTATCTTAATTCATTGTTGGCATGCACGTGTGTTGAAAATGCCGCGGGGACGCAACCACTGGGCTGACCATGGTTGCGGCATGGAGACGAGCTTATCCTCCCCTGCTATACGTCATTACTGAATTTTGTCAAGATGGCGGGGCGCCTCGATGTCTTATGCACACCTGGTAAGTGCACAGAGCCCACCGGTGTATTTACCGCTCTTAAGGAGGCTTCTACGAAGCAACATTCAATGAGACAGCTGATGGGGCTTGAGTGTGAGAATGGCTATCGGCAGTGCCTGGTATGGGAGAGAGTGTGACACGGGGAGAACCTATCCCTTCTGGTGTTGTATTTCGTAATGTGATTCTTACCAATGCAGTGCTTCTTGTGAAAGTGTTTTTGCAATTGGTTGGGGCGATGCGAGCCCACACGTGTGAATGGCTTGTGTGGAGACCCTTTTTTCAAGCAAGGGTTGACAAGACGATGTTTGAATCTGAAATAGGAGAGCGGAAGTTCGGGCTTGCACTCGGGCAGATGCCTGAGGCAGCCATGAAGCGTCTCTTCACCGGACCACGGCTCTTCCATCACGCTACCACCGTGCACTTGAGTCATCGAGGGCACAAATTCCGAGCCTGAAACATATTTCCTCCTTAGCTAGCGTAGAAGTTAGTCGAGGAGGAGGAAATCGACTGGCCCAGTCGACGTGGAGTGGAGAGCCCCCAGGGAGGAAAATGCTGAAACCCGGGAAGCTGACAAAACGCTTACCGCTTTCGGGACCTGCTGGTGCGCTGCAAGAATCAGTGTCAAGACACCCGCTGCTTCGGGAATAGTCGGTGCCCTGAGAGCAGCAGTATTGGAATTCAGCACGAGCCTGCTGGTCAAGATAGGAGCCAGGAGTCGGGCAGCGCAAGAGCGTGGCGTGTCGGTAAACGAGAGCCGAGCAGCAGAGACAGTCGGCGCGGCTGACTTCAGACAATGACATGGGTGGTCTGATGGAGCACCCGGAGCATCAAAGGATTCGCCGCTACCCACGTTGGTGACGAGCTGGACGCAGTTTCTACCAACGTGATCGTCGGGCGACACATCACTGCAAGGTGAAGCCTGCTTTGTGCTCTCTCGGAGCCCCCTATTTTTTACTGAATGCACTTTCGTTCCGGCACACGGTGGGGGATGGTGGACTCAGATGGATATTTGATAGGTGACAGTGTGAATGAATTGGATTGCACCCACGAGTTGATGCTCGAGACAGAAGTTTTGAAGCTCAAGCTTGAGCTAGAGAAGATGAAGTCATCGCGTGGCTTGTCAGTGTGGTCGGACAACCGGAACCAGCTGATCAGTATCGCATGGTACGCGAAAATGCTGAAAGCAGTCTTAGCACTTATGCCCACTAATGAGTCTATGATTCCCGCTTGGTTCAAACATGTGGATGCTTTCTCTGCGGCATTGAGCATACCCAAAAAAAATACAGGGCACGAGCCTTTTACGATTTTGAATTGACAAGGTGCGCACATTCGTGGCCAATCAATCAGAGGCTTGGGTAATGCCATACTTGGATTCAAAGTCTACAGTGCTAAAAGAGCTGCGGCTGACTCCGAGGAGTACCGCCGAATGTTGCTGCAAATATAGAGAGTGGCAGATGAATCTTCGATCCAAGTGAAGGCGTGCCTGGAGACCATCTTGATGTACTACCTTAGAAGTAGAGATGTCGAGTAGTTTGAGAGTCTTCAGGAATTGCTGATAGCTGATAGGCTCAAACAGTTTTTGCCCAGTGATCTACGCTCACTGGTCACTCAGCAAAAAAATAAAGAGATGGTTGACGCCCCAAGATATTACTTACTAAGCCGCCAATTCGAAGAGAGCCTCGACAATGGCAAACAGGGAGTTGCGCAATGGAATTGCCGTGGTACTGCCTCAAGGGGCCTAAATTATAGGGCGCAAGCTGAACAGTTTGCTGCTGCAAGCTTGAACCCTAATTCAGGAGTTTGCTTTCGATGTGGATGGCATGGCCCCTTTCAAAGGTATTTCGAGTTCTCCTGTGCGACTGCTGCAAATACAGCCGAAATTTCATGCGTGGCTTCCCAGAAAAAGCAGTCATTTGAAAGCCGAGCCACACCACCACGACACAGTGCGGGTATGAAAAACTCGCTGATGAGGGATCCGCAGACCAAGATTTTTGTAGGAAACAAGCCCTGTTTCGCATGCGTTGACTCAGGTGCGGATATCACAGTGGTACAAGCGAATGAAGTGCCCACCGAAACTGTGGATCAGAGTAGTGACACAAAAATTCTAACAGACGCTTTTTGGGCATGGTGTTACATACCGCACGCCTGCTGTATATACCTCTAGTTCTTCCAACCTCGAGCGCAAGCGCTGCTCAGCCTCTGAATTTGCGATGCGCAATGACTGATCAGCTAACCACTAGCGTGTCGGTATTGCTCACTCCCGCCTTTTACGAGTGCCTTCGTCGTCACTGGCGAAAGCCACTGCACGATCTAAATGAAGGGAACGCGAGGAAATTAAGCTGTGTAAGAGCGGAAATAAGACCGGAGGGAGCCAGAGCATGTGTCTAGAGGTTCTAGCACTAGCGATAACACCGTGCAGCGCTCAGCAGAGGAATCGCCAAGCAGTGCCCGCGAAGTGACAAACACACTGGGCGATGCAAAAACTTCGGTAGAATACAAAGGAAGAAAACATAGGACGCCCAAGCAAAACAGCAGAAAAGAGATGAGCGTCTAGATGATGTGTGGCGTCCGGTGAAAAAGGGGTCGCACGTCAAGGTGACTGATAGGAAGCAGTTAGACCAAAAGCAGCCACGCCAGTCAGTGGAACTAAAGTCGTGCCGAGAAGAATTGTTAGCAAACGACAACTTTTGCGGTGGTAAGTCGTCAGGAAAGAAGATGAGGAAGCGCATTATAGCATACTTTGAGATAAAGCGGCTAGAGTTGGGGCTCGGCAGTCGAACGAATGGGTAATACGTCATTCGTATTCCCTGTTCAAAAGTAAAAGTCTTCAGGATGGGACCATCACGTGCGCGACTCAAGAGTGAAGTGGAGCCGTATCTTGTTTGAAGGATTGAACTACCGAAATTTTGTTTTGAGTTCTCCATTTTATGTTGAGGCTGTTTTCTTATATTCTTTGTGAATAATAGGTTATTTTAGTAACCAGTTCTTTGTTTTTTTCTTTAGTATTTATGTATGGCCCGTTACCGATTATGGTGACGTTGTAAATGGCTTGTAGTAAAAAATCAGTTATTTATCGGTAACGGCAGTTTGAGAGTTTCGAACACGTTGCCATGAAACAAAGAGGAACAGGTAGCGTTTGATTGAGGTAGAGGCCTTCCCGTTGTTTTCTGAGTTTACGGCAACCAACCCCTGCAAATCTTTTGTTTGGCCACGGACGTATCGGGGGCAGCAATTGGAGGTTGCCTATTCCAAATAATAGGTGAATGTACACGATCAGTAGCATTCTTTCGTGAGAGGCGAAGCCAGTCGTAAGACGAGGCGTCCACACTTAAATGAGAGGCGAGGGTGAAAAAAAACTTGTTCGTAATTATGGCGCTCTGAGCAAGACAGCTAATGCTCTTTCGTGTCCGCGATGATCACCTGGTTTCGTGATGGTAACTGTTTGTGGCAATGGGATGTTTTCGCTGCCTCATGTGGTTGCGTTTTTTTTTTTGTTATATAGTCACTGTAGTAGATTATATTTCGAAAAAAGATTCCCGCGCATCTTTTCTACGCCTGACCAACCCCCTTGCACGCGCAGTGACGTCAACTGGGCGATCGGCGACGTCACGTAGCACGAAGCTCGCCGATTGGTCTAAATCAGGTGTGAAAAAAACAGTAGTGAAGTCAACGTCAGTTCCTGTTCCCACCCACAGCTACAATACTGCCCCTGGTTTCTTGGCACTGCGGTGAAAAAAACCAGCCTCGCAGTTGTCGCATGCACGTGTACAATCCTCGCTCAACTACAGCGCCTGTGCGCACATACGAACATACTTTTGCCCTTGACATGAACAACACGGGTTGAAAAATGGCAGCATATTCACGGCGTGAATGATGGAGAGTGGGGCGAAGCATTCGTCCGTTCAATACTTCTTGCTTCCGTCCATCTGTGTGACTGAGCATGCGTCCATCCGCCCGTCCGTACGTGCGCCTGTTCGTGCGTCCACACGTCCATCCGTCCAGACATCCGTGTGTCCGTCCATCCATTTCTCTGTGTCAGTTCGTCCCTCTAGTGAACACTCCAAGTACCACCATCTCGCATTTTTTCATCGTGTATCCCGCATATAAAGCACATCCATCCAGCGGACATTCCGAGGACTAAACGAGAGGTGGCATACGCACACTTTCTTACCGCTTGCGCTTCGTGTCTACTTCCCACCTTTAACCACCTCGAGTTCATGGTATACACTAGTTCACTGTATTCGTAGCACTGTGGCCCAACACTCGCTAAACCTTTCTAAAACCAAGGAGATTTCACCCAGTGAGTATAACGTAGCAACCCTTTCTTGTCAGATAGTGCTCAATGTACATGCGAATGGCTGCTAATCGGGATTGAGAAACAGGAGAATTCGGCTCTTAGAATTTTTTATTGTTCAACAACGCACAGGAAAAATCTCCCACCGGCACCACCTTGCAGGTCAAAGCGTAAGACATGTTCTGCGCTATTACGAGGGACGAATGGGGGCAGCTTTAAGGGGCTCCGCCCCTGAAATCAATGCTCTGTCGTCGGCTGCAAGTCGAGGGACTGGCCAGCGGAGAAGCATCGGCACCGGGTGCCTCACGATGGGGACCTGCGCGCTGCATGGCTGAAGCGAATCGGCCATCCAGTGACGTACGGCGGGTACCTGATCGTTTGTGGTCGACACATCACACCAGACGCTTGCACAGTTGACTCGTGGCTGGTGCGGCAAACGGCAAACAAACAACCATGCTTCACAGCAAGCGAAAGTGCGTTGCGACTGATCCAGCTCACCAATGACGTCAATCGCTAACGTGGTGTCATGTTGCCAAAGTGGGCGGAGTCACGACAATAGGCTACGCCTTCCCATTCATGAAAGAGAGAAGGGGGGAGAGGCCGCACGAAAATTTGAAACCAGCTTAGTCCGGTGTTCTAAACCCTGTAACTTCCTTATTATACCCCGTATTCAGAGAAGACTTGCGGCAGCATGTTCGCAAAAAAAACTGCATCGTTCTTTAAACGTTTTTGGACCTGAGGCATGTTTGCTGGCCCATTACAGTACATACATTTCTAAACTTTTGCAGCTCACTAGTGAGAAGAGCTGAATACGTTTTCATAAGTGACCCACATTCGTTCTTTCTTGCTCATTGGCCTCGTTTTCATATACCGCAGATATTATATGTACAAAAGGAACTCACACTTATAAATATCAACATTAGAGACGTAATTGCATCTGATAACTCAAACCACATTCTTAATTTAGGATATGATTGGATTTTTCTTTACAATATAATTATCAATCCCGCAAATTCTTAGAGAACAGGCTAGCAGGTTTTCTACTGCATACAGAGACACGTGACATAATAGGCAGAGATGTTTCCGTCAATGAGGAAAGGGCAGGCGTAGAAATAATCTCCGGAATACTTGGCTGGTCATTTGCCGTGAGGCTACCCGATTTCACTTTTGTTTTTGAAGCGCAGCTAATGGTAGTCATCATGGCACTGCGAAAACTTCCGAGGAAGGAGAACAGAGTAAAAATAGTTACTCATTCTCTCTCGGTATGCCCAGCTCTTACAACTTCTAGTACCTCTCGTGCCATCACGATGTTACAATCTTTAGTTCCGTCTCAGTTGAAGTACCTGAAATTAGTATGGGCACCAGGTCAATGTGGGTTCACATTAAATGAAATGGCACACGCCTTAGCCCGCTCATCGCTATATCTCCCAATAATTCAAGTTTTCGCGGTGGTAGATTCCTTGACCGCAGTCAGGTTTGGAAGATCAGCTATCCAAACAGATAGGATGGAAGCAATACCCACGTGGACAGAATATAATCATCCAAAATATCGATGGAAATCGCAGTTGAGCCATTCTCGACAATCAGAAGTGATGATCACCAAATTTCGATGTCGTGTCCCCACACTAAACTTTTACTTGTACACGGCTGGTCTGACGATATCACCCCTCTGCCAATTCAGCAGAGAACTGGAAAATATCCCACATTACTTTATTGTCATGTGCAAAATACTCTCGTATCAGAACTCGATTTCTAATTACTCCTTTTACAAAAGTAGGCTTGACCTTACTGGAGGAAAATAATTTAAGCTTCGGGGAATCAGGCTTGGGATACTGCCACGAAGATGCCATTGATGATGTGTGTAATTACAATATAAATACTCAGTGAGTACAACTTTCTTTTGTTATTTAAAATTCTTCATCGTTTCGGTAAGTTAAAACTTCAGTTTTCAAAATTACATCATCAGGTTATTACAGCAGTCTGGAATACAGGCTCAAAAGCATATTACTTGAAGGTAAATTGATTTTTTTACGTCATTTTTTACGACACACGCTCAGCAGCAGTGGCACCGAAAGGCCTGTTCGCGGTATCCCTAACGTGACCGTCTTCCAACTTGCAGGAATTGACGCGCAGCAGCTTCACTGTAGCAGGATACGAATGAACACGCGACGACCAAAGGGTCACGTGCTGACCTACGTCATCAAGGACTATCTTCAAAAGCAGTGAACATTGAGCGCAATAGCACACATGCTCAGCAGCAGTGGCACCGAAAGGCCTGTTCGCGGTATCCCTAACGTGACCGTCTTCCAACTTGCAGGTCGGAGCTCGACCTTATTCTTTTACACTGTTTTAAACGTTAGCTAGAGATCTGGTTGTCGCTGCTGCTGAATTAAATGTCAAAAAAACTGCGTTGCCTGTCACAAGTGTATCCCAACTGATTCTGTGTATTTATCATGTTCAGGGTGCAATTATGAGTATCATCTCGGTTCATGCTCAGGCGTTACCGAAAGCGCATACAAAAAGAAATCGTCTCAGGCCAGAACTTCTTGGAAATGTCCGACTTGCAGAACCTCGAATGTTCGAGGTGGCCCGAGTAATGCAAAAGAAAAAAATGGACCGTGAAATAGACCTTGATAATGAAATTGCTGAAATACACGGTAAACTGAACATACTACTGACAATCAAAGAGAAAGTGGACGCACTACAAGGCATTATTGCCACCGTTGATACCATTGAAAAGTCCGTACAAAAAATGTCCGATAAGTACGATGAAGTAACTGCACAAATGAAAAAACAAGGTGCAGATATATACTGCCTAAAGACACAGGTGAAAAAGCTTGAAGAACGCGCGGAAGAGCAGAAAATTGACCAACTCAAGCAAGAAATGAACGATCTAGACCAATACGGCAGAAGACTAAACCTTGAAATTCACGGGCTTCCGCAACAAATGAATGAAAATGTTCTCAAAAAATTGAACATACTGGCAAATGACTTGAAGCTGCCTAGGCTGTCAGAATCGGATGTAGAAGCCGCCCATAGGCTTCCGAAAAGAGCAGGGCAAGACGAGGCTGATAAGCCCGCCCCTATATTGGTACGCTTCACGTCTCGACTGACGCGAGATATCTGGCTCAAGCAATGACAAGAACTAAGGAAATCAAAGTCCAAGATCTCTTTCAATGAAAACTTAACTGCAGAGAACAAAAAGCTGTTCTGGCTGATGAGGTGTAAAGCCCGTGAGCTGCATTATCAGTTTTTTGGGGTTAAGAATGGGAAGATGTTCATGCGACGAAGCCCACGTCATCAAATTGTTAACATAAGAACTGCTCAAGATCTAGAAGGGCTGCGGTAACTAAAAAAAAAACTAGAAAGTTCCTTTTCTGGCCGACTTAATTCATGGATTTTTTCACACAGTCGCAGAATTATTAAGATGCCTTTTCTTTTCGGCAATTAAAAGCTACACGAAACGTCAAACACCTATCCTTGTTAAATATAAATGCCCGTAGTCTAAGGCACAAACAAGAATCTGTAAGCCTTTTTTTCGATACACTCGAACATAATTTCGATATCTTGACATTCACAGAAACCTGGTTTTCTGGTGATAACCCTGATGTACATTTCGCTGGATACAAATGTATTCAAATATCGCGAGAGAACATAAGAGGAGGTGGTCTGGCGATTTATATTAAAAACTCCCTCCAATATGAAAATACTTTGGAATACTCCCATATTGAACTTGACTATGAGTGTTTAATGATCAAATGCATGGGCACAATTGTTGTCCTCATGTACAGACCTTCTTCTGGTTCTGTTACTGTGTTTCTTAATTATCTTCAAAGTGTTCTAAAATACTGTTGTCAATCTGGATTTCCGGCGATTTTCTGTGGTGACTTTATTATCGACTCATTTGCACCAACATCTAATAGGCAAAACCTCGTTGATATTTTCTGCTCTTTTGGGTATCAAAATGTAATTAACATGCCAACAAGAATTACAGACATATCTGAAACGCTACTCGACTTATGTTTTACAAACTATCAGCCATGTGAATGCGACGCCGGTGTACTGATAGCAGACTTAAGCGACCACTTGCCCTTCTTTATTTTCTTCACGTCATACTTGTCCAGACATAACCAAACTATTCAGAATACAACCATTAAATGCAGAATAGTTTCTGCGGATAGGATTGCGATTTTTCAACACTTATTTGAAGGTACAGATTGGAACTCTGTGACAGAGATCAAAGATCCCGTTGCTTCATACCACCTCTTTCTAAGCACTATCAAAGGTCTCTATCACATTGCATTTCCTAAGACAACGATTAGAAAAACCCATAGGTCTAGAAAACCATGGATAGATTCACACCTTTTAAAAAGAATAAAAGTGCGTGATAGTCTGTTTAATGTATTTATCAGAACAAAATCTTGGACACAATAGCTACATACAAAAAAATAGAAATAAACTTGGCACTGATAATTAACAAGCGCGTTTCGCGTACTACGAAAATATGTTTGCTGGTATATCGAATGGCTCCAGAAAAGTTTGGAAAAAGGTCAATGACCTTATGTGCAAAGATAATAAATCAGTTATATCGGAGCTCGTGATAGACGGTGAACCATGCTCAGGTCCGCCACTTGCAGATAGGTTCAATGAACGCTTCCTTAGAGTTGGCGATTGTGGGACTACTGCTGGGGAGATAAGCAATCATACTTATGTAACTAGCAACATTTCATCCTATGTTTTGTTGTTTCCCACATTCGAATCCGAAATATACAAACTGTTGCAAAAATTAAAAAATAATTGTGCATGTGGCGTCGATGACTTAAAACCCTAGCCTATTAAAGCAGTTGCCCATACCATAAGTAAGCCGCTTTCACATATCGCTAACACAATTCTTAGTTCAGGTATTTTTCCTGATGAGCTAAAGATTGCGAAAGTATCTGTCATCTTTACAGGTGGTAATAAAAATGACCATAATAACTATAGGCCTATCTCATTATTACCTATATTCTCTAAAATATTTGAGCAAGTTATCAACCTACTACTTTCAAATTACTTATTGCAAGAAAATGTGATAATACAACAACAGTATGGCTTCCAAAAAAAAAAAACCACTGAAACAGCACTACTGGATAATAAAGAAAAAATACTTGACAATTTTGAACATAAATTACTTACCATAGGGACTTTTCTCGACTTCAAGAAAGCGTTCGATTCGGTTAAGCACCATATTTTATTACGGAAACTCCCTTCATATGGAATTAGAGGAAAGGCTCTAGAACTTATAACAAGTTATCTAAGCAATCGGCAACAGTACACCACTCTCGGCGACACTAAATCAAACGTAGGTAATATCATTTGTGGCGTTCCACAAGGATCAATCTTAGGGCCTTTGCTATTCTTCATTCATATCGATGATCTACCTAACATACTGCTAACACCCGATGTTGTTCTCTATGCGGACGACACCAATATATTCTTCGCCGGAAATTCCCTCAATCACCTTGAACAACAAGCAAACCTGTGGCTGACACATCTATCTGACTGACTTAAGTGTAATAGATTAGAAATAAACACAAAAAAAACAAAATATGTTTTATTCCGCCCACGCAATAAGGCTATCACAAGCGAGCCTACAATAATATTTGAAGGGCAGAAAATCGAACGTGTCACAGCGCATAAATTTCTTGGGATACTTTTTTAAGAACACTTACACTGGTCCTTACACACCAACCACGTTCGTACCAAGATTTCCAGATCCACGGGTATAATCTGCAAACTGCGACAACTCCTCCGTCTGTGGTTGAAAAAACAACTGTATTATTCCAATGTTCACTCACATCTCCATTATTGTCTTCTTGTTTGGAGGAATACGACTAAAGCAAACACTGACGAAATTCACACCTTGCAAAAAAAAAGCTATACGACTAATATCAGGGGTGTCATTCAGGCATCATACCGCGCCTCTCTTTAAGGAACATAAAATACTTACGGTGACCAACGTCAAGAAACAAAAATTGGCAATGCTTATTTATAAACAGGTACGAACTGATCGCTCAAGGTTTTATCAGAGGCATCTCCCGAGAGATCACAGTCACAACCTACGGCACAGGGTGTATACATATGAGAAACCACGTAAAATTACGGCACACAAAAACTGTTGTATCAAATTTCGCATTTCCTGAACTAACAACCGATTGTAGCTTCTCTAATTGACAATACAGTCTCATGTGGCATTTTTGAAAGGAAGATACACGAACACTTCCTATTTACACAAACGTAATCACCGTCATCATCTTTGTTTCATGTTCCCTGAAGTATTTTCTTGTGTAAATCACATTAACGTTTGGTTATATTATCCAAACTGTGTTTCATTTATCGGTCAAACTTATTCCTTATTGATGTTGTTGTCTTTTGATTGTTGAAACCCTTATTCAAATTTAAAGTTTCTTCGGGTATTTTACATGTCTTACATTAGTGTTTGTTTATGTCCTCTACAGTTTGCTTAATTTGTCGGACACGCATATGCTTTATTTATTTTCATTGCCTGCGCAAAATTTTGCTCATTTATGTTTTCCTGTACATGTTTTGCATGTAGAAACTTCTTTATGCTTAATTTCTTATTGTCTCTTTACTTTACACTGAGCACTGTGTTATTTTGGTGTGTTTTGGGTTTACACGGGGCAGGCGCTTTGTCAGGCTTCTATGCCTTTTCGCCAGTCCCCTAGGCAAATTGTACCTTTCTTCTATTTTTTCCTTTTGCCTGAAATAAATTATTGCCATGTCATTCCTTTATTTTTGGTTTTAAATTTCATAGCTTACCTAAAATAACATTTAACAGTCTCCACGTTGCATACTTGGCCAATCTCCCAAAGTGGGTACGTGCCATGTATCTAGGAAAGCAAAGCAAAGTGAGTGGCT
This sequence comes from Rhipicephalus microplus, assembly GCF_043290135.1. NCBI lineage: Eukaryota > Metazoa > Arthropoda > Arachnida > Ixodida > Ixodidae > Rhipicephalus > Rhipicephalus microplus. The sequence continues at coordinate 334,371,156 of NC_134710.1, forward strand.
AACAATAACGCATATTTCGTGGCTCAACGCTGTGCGCGCCACGAAATCGGCCACAATGGCCGCTTGCCTGCGCGAGGGGGGCTGCGTGTGCTCGGTGGAAGACGAAGAAGCGAGCTCGGTCTCACGCGCTGCTCCCGCCACTCCAACGGCAGGCTGGCCATGAGCTCAGATGCTCGTCGGAGGCTTCCAGCTTATGTGCGCAGCAAGAGGTAAGCTTCGTCCTCCCATTGGTTATAGTCGGATCATTTGAGTGCCGCTATCGCTAGTAACCAGGCCCTTTGCCGTCCCACATACTGCCGAACATACGCCGAGTGTTCGGCATACGCCGCGTGTTTCTCAAGACCTCCATCGGCGTTGAACTTCAGGTCTTGAGAAACACTCGGCGTATGGGAAAAGCCGACTTGACGACATGCGAGCAATCCTTCGTGGATCGATCGATACCTACCGTCTATTTCCGAAAGCAATATTCCCGTTCGGTTAGGATACATCGCGCTACTGCACAAGCGCGCCATCATGGTACTCACGTTAGCACTTTTTTTTGCTCGTGGCAGAGAGCACGTGATGGCATTCGAAATCATGGCTCCTAATATTTCTTTGTAAACCTGCTGCCCATGTTTTTCTATCACAGCGTTTGACGTACATCAGAGGGTGCTCGAAATGTGTAAATGAGGCACGTTTCACCGCATGGTTCTGGTGGGGAGGTATATTTCCTTCGTTCTCAACGTGCGCTTGCTTTGTTCTCCGTTCGGCCACTGCTCGGGCAACAACAAGTAATGTCACCTTTTCCTAGTGTATGCATTCCGCTTGTTCTTCATACTAAGCCACTTTCTCGCCTGGAATAGTTATGATGTGAGCTCATATTTCAAGGTGTTTTTATATCGGCATTGAAATACCATTTCAGAACGCGTGCCATTATTGTGAATAAAAAGAAAAGGTATATCGTCTTCAGTGGTAACCTGCAATATTTCTGTTAAACTTTCCTCTAAAGGGTGCGTGGGTTTCGTATGCTATTTTTATTAGGAAATATAAACTTGGAATACGTATGTCAGATACCCCCTGAAACTTTCAGATCAGGCTCTATCTCAGAATTCAACAGCATTGAATTGTGTCCTTCTGGCATGCCGAAACTGCAGAAGACCCCTTCTAGTGTTTCTTCTGGCAAAAAAGTAACTGTTGAACTCAAGCTTTCCCGATTTTTTTCAGATCTATATTTGTTGCAACTGAAGTCGACTAAAGTATCTTACCTAGGAATACTTACTTCCAAGAACAGTCTTATATGAGTACCTTGTCCCCTCGTTCTACAGCTGTATTGATGACGCTGCCATTTCGGTGCAATAACGTAACATATAGTTCAACTACGCCAAATCTTTGAAAATTGGTGCAACACTTCATTAAATTACCACTTTACATACAGAAAACGCTGTAATATATATGAATGTTACATTTACCTGTGGTGTAGTTGCTCACATAGGCTTCACCACAAACAAATGGTAATTTGTTTTACTCTCATGGTGTCGTACGCCATAGCTTTGAAAATATGTTCACTAGTTATTGCAATGGCCGCTTTTTATCCAGGAAAAGTTATATTTTCTATTAATGTTAGATTTAACTGTGTTATTCGCATTGGCGCCACTACAAAATGAAATCACATTCTTCATTTATTTTCTTTCTTAGGTGTCGCACGCCCGAAGTGCCGGCCGCGTTGTCCTGCGTTCGCGCAACAGTGACAAAGCCTTGCGTCGCCGACATTCCATCTTTGGCAACGCCCCGGAGTGGATTTGGAAGCAGCGTGACGGTTCATCTGCGCCTGATCGACGACCTGCCTGTCTCCGTCCACAGCCGCACGATGTTGATCCGAACACGTTGCAGCGGCGACAACAGTCACTATGGGTCGACATACGCTCATCGTCGAAGCCGCAAGGTTCGGGCATCTCGTACGCGGCAGACCATCGGAAGCGGAAAAAATTTCGCCTGTCACAGTGTTGTCGATCCACAAGCGGTGAGCTGAGCTTGGTTTCGTACTCGCCACTTAGACATGGACTCTCTGAGTCCATGAAACTCGCTGCAGATGGCCAGAGCTCCGAAATTCGCCGACCTCTCAAAGACTTGTCTCTGCGTATACGCGAAGCAGCAGGACGTCAACAAAAGCCTACAGGAATACTGAGGCCTTTGGATGCCACAGTGCTGCAGGCGAAGCAGATTCGCTTTGGCCCATCATCGAACTCCCCGACATGGACTCTATCGCGACTTTACCGAGCCGGAACGCTGTATTGTCGCCCGTGTGCGCCTTCAGGGTGGTAAGCATAGCGAAACTGTAAAGAACACCTATCATCTTGCACGTGCTTTGACGAGCATTGCAGCAGCATCCAGACACATGTGGCAGCACCCTTCATGACATCGTTATCTCGAATACCATCAACTAAGAAGGATGCTATCAAGATGGCCAGTGCTCGCATGTGCTCCGTTCTGCATCCCCGTGTACTACTTGTTACGACGACGTTGCTCACTGGACATCGCAGGTTGCGGCCACGCGAATTGGTGTACAAAGGCAGTGGCCGCAACAAACCCGAAGCAGAGGCACTGGCGGCGAGAGCAAAGGAACGCCACAGCAGCCAGTCAAAAACTTAAATCGTGCTGTCAAAGGCGGGAGCTTGGACGGTGTAAACCCATCCCATACCTCGGGACATAAGGGCTTGTCGACTGCGACCCAAGTCAGAAGTGCAGTGAAGCAAGAGCCAACGAATAGCTCCAGTGGCTGTAGCCCGGCCCGAAGCCTTGGTCCGTGAAATGAAAACCTCTTGAAGGAGTTCGAGGCTCTCGTGGCCACTGCACCACCGTCTTCGCAACGATGACCCTGAAGACGAGGGTTCCTGGGTTGACACGTCGCTGAACGCAGCCGAAGGCGGGAGAAACAGATGCGTGACACCATGACCAGCCGACTGCTCAGGTCACCAGACGAGCACCACGCCCAAAATGGCAGCCAAGTTTGCTGCAAGTGGGTGCTATTTTTGCGTATTTTATGTGAACAACGTTCTGCAAGATTGACTTATTGTTGCGTGTATTGAATACAGATTCGTACAAATTCGTATATTTGCTGCCCCTTAAATAGTACCACGGTGCGGCGTTCTCGACGTATGATTCCGTGTTGATGCCCCTGAGTGCCGTCTCAGAAGACGGTATGCGAGTTCAGCGTATTATCTTCTCACAACTCGGTATGGACGCCGACGAGGAAGTGACGGCATATTTTTGAGGCATACATTAGCATATAGTGCATGGTGGCATTGCCGGAAGACCACAGCAGACAGGCACTGCGCGCACGGGTGACGGACATTCGCAGAAATGTTGCAGGCATCCAAGTTCTGGCGCATCTCCTGTACGCCGACAAAGGCCACACCAACGTTGTCGCATCAGACTGTATTTCGCTTGTAAATTATTTCGCTTGTTATATCGGAGACTTGAGCTTAGCTCAAAGCACAAAAATAAAACGTGATCTGTCGCCTTAGTGTGTTAATGTCGCCAGGAACGCAAGCATGCCTTAGGCACGGAGGCCCACACCAAGGTATAAGTGCAATGGTTTATCAAAATGGTAAATTGCTACAAACATTATTTAACTGCACAAGAGAAAATTCTTGTTATGAGCAAATTGACCAAGGAGCACAAGTTTAACAAATGAATGTGCAAGTTAGCCAGGCATGCTGATTTAAAAGTAAAAATCACATAGCCGTAGTACGAAACAACACATTATTGATTAGCCCATCAGCTTACTCTCTCTGATATATGAGAAATTACAAAGACAGTTGTACTAACTTTATAAAAACTTCCAACTTCAATCAACTTAGACAATTAGCCGTCTTCTCGGATAGAACGAACCATCGTTTTTCGACTAGTCAAGCGATAGAGACATCTTCCGAAAAGGTGATCTATATCCGACGTTCATGATTGCGAAAAAGCAATCAACCCAGAAAAAGCTTTATTCACTGCCTCTGCAAGGAGAAACTTAGACAAGTCCGAACACCACTACTGTTATGTGCTTATCTGCGAAATCTCCGAAATGCACAGATTTATGAAGGAAAAAAATGTTGCGATGAAAAAAGAATCAGCCGCCGGGATGCGATCTGCCCAATAATATTTACTACATGCATTTTTAGAAAAAAAAACGATTGAGCTCTTGAAGTAGGTGGAAATAAAGATGAACTTTGAATATCTCATCGTTTGCAGATGGCATCGTGCTCTTCACTAATGATGGCACCAATTCACAAATATTTCTCGACGTATATTAGGCTATAGAAAAAGCAGAATGACAGATGGAGCTCACTCAGACCCACTCCGAAACTGTATTTTGCGCTTAAGACTCACTCGGACATGGACTCACCAAAGATTTCCTGAGCCGAACTCGCTCTGACTCACGCTTACGAAAAACATTTTTCAACCGGACTTACTCAGAAACGAACTCGCTGAAGTATTACTCACCCGGACTCACTCAGACTCGCGGCTCGATCTTAGTCGGAGTTCGACTGAGTCGACTAATGAGTCTGTAAATCTACGATAAGCTCTTTTTATCACGATGTAAATGCTCTTTAACATCAATATCTCAGGTAATTGGTGCTCGTCTTGAAGCCTTTTAATATAGTACCTTCGACTACGTATTATGAGGTGTTCAAACCAGCAACGACAATTTTCTTGAAAAAGGTGACAACATATGATATATTTATCGAGAACTCCCTGGGTAGAGTTGGCCAGGGGGTGGAGTACACGGCAACCCCTACGTAATTCACGCCTCTAATGAATAGATATATATCTGGAGTTAACGTTCCAACACCACCATATGATTTTGAGAGACAATGTACTGGAGGACTCCGAAATTTTCGACCATCTGGGTTCTTTAAAGGGGCCTTCAACCACTATTCCAACCCGCATGCTTTATTCGTGGGTTGTGTAAACTTAAGTACAGACAGACTAATAAAGGAAAAATGGCAGTGGTAATGGCACGTAGTCTGAAGTTATATTACTTAGAAAACTCAAAATTCAATTAAAAAGCCGCCCCTACACTCAATTTTCGCGAGGTCACTTGACCAGATTTCACTCGCCCGTCACGTTGGAGGGCTGCCCAAATGATATAAGCTGGAAGCTCCTACGTAGGAGGAGCTCGCACCCCATTGTGGCTTTCCTTTGAAGTGATGTTGACGTTGTTCCCGCAGTAATAAACGATCTGACTGAGGTACTTCTTATCGATGGAGCCATCTATAGGGCCTTGTTTTCGGGCCGTGAATCCAAGTGCCTCCTAAGGTCCATGGTCATATACTCAAAGACCAAGTGTGTAGCCTCAGACGCCATCATGACAACGTACACGAGACACACAATGTTGTGTTTTAGCTCCCAATCAAGGGACACCTCTCGTATGGCCGTGGCTGGCACGCCTTCCTCGTCACCCTTGACTCTGAACTTCTTCCTAAACTTTTGTCGTTGAACTTGAACTTTGCCTTGCACACGATGCAGTACGCACCGTGCTTTCCCGATCTTTTCCATGACGGCGTAGTTGTTCATTCTGCCCGGGCTGGTCTCGGATGCTGCAGAAATTTCAACGGTACGTGGGCGTTTATGTTGAAGCGAGGTGCAACTGGACCAGTTAACGGCCACCCAGAATGTTCGAACAAGGCGTGTGCTAGTGGCAGCCTATGAAAGCTGACCACGCGTTTTCTCTGCTCGCTATGGGATATGTTATAGCACGACTGACGAAATCGGATGACGAAATCGAAACGGACGACGAAACGGATGACGAAATCGAATAAGTATAAAATACTTGTTTGCTAAGCACTTTATGTATTTATTTATTTATTTACTCATTTTTATTGATTGATTTATTGTTGTTCAAATATTTTGCTTCATTTTCCATATCCTTAATTTTTGTTTGTTGATTTCTAATATTGCATTTTTTATCCAGGTCTCTCGTCATTTAAAAAACATAAGCAAACAAAATAAAGTATTCCGCTAAAACTACCCGGTTCTTCGCCGATCGCCCAGCTTGGGTTGCCGCGGTGGGCCGATTCTTGCCACGCACGACTGTGCTAAGGCGGCTGGTGCCTTGACTCCACAGATGTGACGAAAGGCCCACGAAAAGCGCACGCGGCTCCGCTGAAACTTTCTCCACCTCATCAGCCGTGGCACTGCCTCCGGTATCGACAAGCATTTGACTGATCTAGGATGTCGATTGATGACCTGATCATGCGACGTAATGCGGTTGTGATGTCACCATATTGCACTCTAAATAAGTAGGCATAATGTTGATATGACACATTGATGAGATTGGTGACGTCATGACGTAATGCACTTCGAATGAGCTCGCGTGGGCTTTCTTGGACATGGAACGACACCACAAATCCAAAAAGGTGTGCGCTATACCACTCCACTGCGATGATTTAGAGCACTGTACGTACAACTATGAAAGCTGTTTCTTATCAAGGAGGCGATTGCAGGGCCACCCGTATCCCCTCGGTCGCTCGTTACCTTCATATTGAGGCCTATTTTACATCCAGGTACGGAGCGTGTACACCGGGTATCTTGCTTTTGTACTGAAACAATAAAGTCGACGCTTCCGTGGCCAGCGTTTGTGTCTGCCCTCTGACATTTATTTTGTAGATACAGAATGTGTAGGAAGGGGGGGTTGGAAAGAAGCTGTCTTTCGCGCTCATTGGCGTGGTTGATTACGAAGATCCTTCTGTCTCCAAAACTAGCATATATGCGCATAGCAATCATCTAAACAAAATAAATTTTTAACGAGTCCATTTACGTAGCCAATCGCGACTAGAGCGACAGAGATGTTTTCCTCCTAAGTTAATTTAAATCCAAAGCTGTTCTGAGGTCACAACAATAACTAGTTTTGCCACCGCACTTCTCCACCGCCACCGCCGTTGGTGCTCATAACCACTTGCGTGTAAAAAAAAAAGACTTAACAAATCAAAACTACCGAAGATTGGATTAGAGTCGAAGCTCTGCGTAACATTTAAGGGCTCTATATCACTAAGCTACGATTGGGTTTGTAACTGCGTTCCAGACTGACCGTATGCAGGCGTCATATCATCTGAGGAATTACGTTGACAGTTGTAATGGCACGTTTTAAAACAATAAAGTAAGAACCAGGGCCCGGATTCACAAAACTCACTTACGAAAACATTTTTGCGCAAGAGAAATTTTATTGCGTAAGTCGATTCACGAAACGAAAAAACGTCGTAAGAGGCCATAGTTGTCACATCGGCCACTGCAAATAAAGCGCGCTGTGACTGCCCGGGAACATGTCAGCGATGGTGATGCAGCTGCTATATTTGCTTACGTCACTGAAAAGTGCTCGTAAGTGGATTCACGAAGCGAAATTGTGCGTAAAAACAGCATGGCTGAGATAAAATCCCAAGAGTGGTCCGGACCACTCTTAGGAACAATGTGGCTACTTAGAACCTGCTGCCGCAGCGGTATACTTTGGTGCCCTGGCTGGTTTTGAGTTAATTCACGCCCATTAAGGGCTGCCTGATGACTGCTGGTGCGTTTTTATTTCTTTCGGCGCTTTGAGCTTCGCGTGTTGTTTCCCTTGTACGCAGTGGATGGTGTTGACAACCACTACCGTCGAATAAGTTCGAAGTCGCAGTAATTGAAGAATTCTATTGGGCGGCAATGGCATAAAACTACGCATGTAAAGATTTGTGGTTGGATGAAAACCAATGTGATACGTGAATGGTCGGTGCATTCTAACGCGACATGACATAGGATCAACCTTATTTGTTATGTTGTTGTGTTGCGCCCCATCTCATCCAATTAAAAGTGCGACTCGAGATCCTTGCCTCATTGGTGGAAATTACCACCAAAGAGGTTAATGGGAGCACATTCTTTGCACGCTATTGGAAATAAAAATGAGAGGAAGTTTTCAGTGAGTGGTTCATAAAGTTTGTGCTCTAGTGTACTTTCATTGGCTCTAACTGTCCAATGGTTGCGATCTCTGAAATACAGCTGTCGATACACTTTGGGACGATCTGGAACAAAGCGTACTTTGTAAACCAAAGCATATTAGGGGTGCGCGTGATTACGCATGGAACTCCAAACAAATCATGCATCTTCACCCTCACTGTTCAGACACCGATATGGACCATGATAATATGGCAAGCAATTGGAATAAAATGACCCTAGTAACTTTGTATGACACCGAAAATATGCAAACCCTCACGATTATGGAGCAAACCTTGGCTGAATTCATCCCTGCGTCAATTACCAGCCATTTAACTTGGCGCACGAACATCATTCAAAGGTAGAGTGAGCCACTGACATGTATTTTGCGCGACGCAGCGGCCACTTGACCTGAGAATAATAGCGTTGCGAAGACGAATCCCCTGTCGCATGCTCTGATCGAAGCAGACGACAAACGCGAGCAGACGACGGCTTGGCCGACAGGCACAGCTTGTGATTGGTTGTGAAGCAATACCCTCTACATCAGCTCACTCCGTGACGTTGCCAAAACACTTCTTTCCTCTGGCACGCCTGTCCTGTTCGTCATGTCACCCCCCTCGCACATAAGAGAAATTTTTGTCACGCCGTGAAAATAGTGCAAGTACTTTCTAAGAGCTCTCTTACGTGCGGTGCAGTTGTCGAAAACAACGTGGCGTCGTAAACAGCATATCGGTCCGTGCGACTTTCAGCAAACGCTTCTCGCACGAGTTACTTCAGCGTTCGTCCGGATGCGTTGTGATTACAGCAGCTCTTTCAGTGCGTGTGAGCAGTGCGGAAAGCTGTGGCAGTGCAATGGTGTACGGTGAAGCGCAGCGAAGCCTGTGCGTCGGTGTAGTTATCAAGCGGGGATCGGCGTCGATGTATCGACGGCAACTAGCACTCGAGAAGCCTGCAATGTGTGTTTGTGTGCCGGTAACAGTTCGTTCGCTTGACTTTCCAGTCTCTCAGTTGGGTGCTGTGCGACATTTCGGATTGACAGCGTTTTGACACGTTACTTGAGTGACCCCAAGTACGTACGTAAACGTATGAACTACGCGCTCGGTTCTTGCTTCGCCACTAGTTAGCCCGTACGCTTCTATTTACTTGAGAGCAATGTACTGTTCGGGAGTGAAACGATGTTCGTTGTGAACAGTGGTGCTGTGTTCACGTTCCAAGACTTGTGAACAAGCTGTGCTCGTGTGACCGAAAATTGAAAGACAGCGTTGATAACTGTTTTGCCCGGCGAAGTTGTGGTGGGGCAGCTTGGCGCTTTTGTTTATTAAGTCGTCACTTCTCCTTTTTGTGATAACCATAGTCCTAGCGCTGTGATGTGATCAACCGAAACTGCGAGATGCTACATTCTGTTGTGGATTGTGTTACTTTGGAAGCGCGCCTAGACTGTTCTTCGGTAACAACTTGAGAGTTCTATGTGGCAGCGAGAGCCCGTGAACGTCATGCTTCCCTTCGGCCCCCAGAAAAAGCAAAGATTTCACCGGTGCCTTGCTTTGGATGAAGTTGTAGGCCAATATCGCCTAACTACAGGTTTCCGAGTTTATCTGGCCATCGTTTTTCACGGCACTAGAGCCTTGACAACAGCCGGTCATGGCCAGTTCTTACACTTTATCAATGGACGTGCACGCCTGGCCAGCCCTTCATTGCTGTCATTGGCAGCTTTCAGTCTGCAGATGCCCTTTGCCTGTTGGCCGTACTTGGTTCCTCATGACACCGACGGCTACTAAATGCTGCCATCGGTGAGTTCACCTTACAGAACTAAATTTCACCAGTACTATAATTCACGCAGTTCTATAACGTGTGCAAGTTTTTAAGCCCATCAGATGTAATGTTTCTCTATGGTAAGTTGAAGCATGAAAAATATACTACTACTGTTATATACATACATATATTATGGAGCAAATACATAAAAAGTTTTTTTGTGATTTGATACAAGTGAGCTCTTGTTTGATTATGAGGTTGGGCCTGTCGATTGACCACGTTTGATAGTTGGAAAGCTAATGTGAATTTATTTTTCAGAAGCCTGGTTGCACTTAAAAAATTTATGTTATTTTGGAAAATTAGTTTTATAGACGATTACCACTGTGCTAGTACTATACTTCAGTCGGACATATACACTGCGGTACGTAAATTTTACATGAGGCTTCAGTTTATTTCAAAGTGATTATAGCAGATTTTGGTCACATTAACGAAGTGATAGCTTCCTCAAATAAGTATTAGAAGTGAGTGCTTTAATGATTGTTTTTAAATATCTCGTTTTTGGCTCTTCACAGATCGCAGAGATTGGTTTGTTAAGGTCCTGTGATTCATCGGTTGAACATTCTGGCAGATCAATCCTCATCATTACTTGGAGCACCTGTACAAAAATAGGAAGGACGCGTTCTCCCTAACTGTGCAAGCCTATGTCACTGCTGGGACTGTTATCATTCAGTGGATGGGGCGTGGAAGCATGCATGGCAGCCTCATCTGGAAGGACTGCGATCTGCTTGGGAGCTTCGAGCGCACAAAACTGCCTAACGGCTGGCTGCAAGGTTAGTTTTTCTTTAATACATACGATTACGTGAACACCACTTACTGTGCACAAATTGAAAACCCAAGCATGGTTGCTTTCAGTGGATACCTGTAATATTCTTACACATAATTCTTATTCAACATTTATAGAACTAAATTGCAAGATAATTGAGAATGTTGAAAGCTGAAAGCCTACAGCTTATGAATGAAACTCCAATAATCTGAGGCTCAAAAGCTTGTGCTTTGAAACGAGCACAAATACTTTGATTCCTTATTGAGCTCTCGAGCTTGTGACTCCCTCTGTGGATCAAGTGCTCTGGAAGGAAATAGCAAGTGGGTGAAAATTGCCTGGCTGTTCACAACTTGTAAGGAGAAAGACCTATTGAAGAAGCTTCAGATGACATAGGGCCAGTAACTGCATCTTTTACCTAATGTAGCTTTTTCTCTCTCAGTGCTGTTGCTTATGTTTCAGCCGAACATGTTCACCACGATTGCATAGTGATATATATTTTTCTACAAATTGTACCTGACCTAAGTATGCATTGTTGATCTCTAAAGGTGACGTTCAGTGTGTTTCAAAGCCATGGCTTCTCGTTTCTCTGTCTGTGGCTAGCCTATTTCAGCAGCAGAGCGATGCGGCTAGCACACATGCAAGCCAAGTCATGGAGCGCTCCTTTGGTATTCTGTGCAGGACGCAGCATATCCATCCGACAAGACACTGGTATCAACAATAATGGTGAGTGTTGGTGGCACCTGTAGGAGCCCGTTGTGTTTGTTGCGTATGATTATTTCCCCTGATGAAGTGCATTTTTGAAAGGTTTTCTTCATTTAGAATAATAGATGTCAGCAACAAGCACACTCATAATCCACAAGTTCTTTGTGTCTTCTAGACTGCCCATTTGCTCCTATACGCAGCACGGTGAGCTGGCTATGTTAGACAGCCTTAAAGTTAGGAACATTGGCTGTTGCGTTGTAATGCAGTCTAACTTGTATTTCTTAGTGAACTTATTTGTGGTCTGCTTCTCGCACCTAGTGTAAAGTCAAAATAGAAGAAACTTTATTGGCTTTTTATGTCTGGCAGAAGTTTCATGCCTTCATCTATAACATTGTAGTTTTGCTCTTGTATCATAATAAATATATTTTCAGTCTTCACTGTTTGTGTGTGTGTGTGTTGAGGCTTGTCATTGGCTTCTGAAAATACAATATCTGTAAATATGAGCACATAATTGACAACTATACACTCTTGCATGTAGCATGGTTGTAACAATGATCTGTATTTTTCTAAGTTCCAGCAGTAACAAGGGGTTTGGTGCTCCACGGTCATGTACAGTGTATCAAGAACAGAGCACAGAAGACCAACAAGTATAAAGGGACTGCCAGTGACTGTTCTCCTGTTCAAAGTTTACAACAGCAGAAAGAGCACATTGTGATGTCAGGAGCAGCTGCTGCTTAACTTCTTAGCAGTGCATTATTCAGCAGTTCATTTGCTTGCATTCAAAATTATTTAAATTTTGCATGGAAGATACCAAACTATGACACTAATTTAAAGGCTGCTGTAGTGTTAGTGGGCAAATATTTTTGAGCTGAAGTTTTTAACATGTGTGTTAAGTGCCTGCGTGCCTCTACATTTACATGCCAGAAATCACAGCATCCATGGTCGCCAATGGTAACTGTGTCTGCATTCTTTGTAGTACAAGAAGTAAAGCCATGGATGCAGTAATCATGTACTTAGTCGAGGTAATCCTTCAGTGTACACTCATTTGTATAGCACCAATGATGCCATGAGTGTATAAGCTCTGGGAAGTGAATCTATGTGGATTATTTTATTTGGAAGGAAGTAGATCATCACTACTCCTAGTATATCTTGACAGAAGATTTTAGTGCTTGGATATTATCCCACTGCCTGTCCGTCCTTCAACAGTCTACTTATCTACTGTGTAAGTGTAACTTTTTAAATGTATACTTTGCTCGGATAGGTTTGTTCATAATGCAATGCAAGTGACTTATCATCTATGCAGCTCTACTCAGACTAGAAATAAAAGTACTTATTTTTATATGTAGCTATACCATGCATTAACTTGTGTTTTTCTAGGTGCCTGTACAATTGTTTAGCCTTACAAAAGTGCTGGTATTCTCTAATATTGAATCTGGCATCTTAAAATAGTTTGTTAGTGGAAGTAAGAATGTGTTTACAATCAATATTACTATCCTCAGATGAACTGTGAAAACTCTGTGGAAATTTATTTACATTTTTTTAACTTTGTGAAGGCAAATGCTGTTATGTTCTTTTATTGTGGTCCCAGTTTCATGCAAATGACACATAATTACTTTGCAGTGGCATAGTATTAGTTGTTATTTTACACATATGTGCTGAGCAACATCGCAGTTGAGGCCAGCAGCAAGACATACATGCAGTGCACTGGAGCATCACCTCACATAGTGTACAGTCTTTGCCCACCAGTAAACTCAATATTTTTCAAGCAGACTAATAGACAGCTGTATGGTAACTGTGTTGATGTGCAAACTTTGAAGTCTTCTTGAGGAGTGTTTTTCATCATTTTTGTCCAAGTGAAGTAGCTACCCAAGGCCACAACTGGTGGGAATGTGGTGGTTTCCTCTCTCCAAAAGCACTCTTACCAGCTGCCTCAATTTTAGCATGGGGTGAATTCACGAACTGGAAAAATAATTGGTCTTTGTTTTCTTGGCCGAAAGAGTCGCTTCCACCGTTGAGCCACCACGACGCGCCAGAATAGAAACTTTTAGCTAAATAAAGTTGATTCTACTTTTGAGAAGTGTTTTGGGGAAACGAAATGGCACCTATAGCTGTCAATATAAACACTGTTTGCACCAAGGAGCTTAGTAGCTTATAATTGTATTATTCATGTTTTGTCTAGAATTTACTCGTGCTGTGCCAACTTTCAGCCCAAGTGTCCTAACATGCTTTGTTAGTGGGTTGTGAATGAGCCAAGCTATGTAAATAAACAGAGTGATATTGCAGACATGTACAAAATATTGATGCACAGCCCTTTTCTTTAGCATGACATTGTCAAGGGCTTTATTCTTGTGTTTTTTATAAAAACTGCTTGTCACTGGGCAGCAGCAGAAAACTATGCATCAAGCTTTTGCGAGATAATTCGAGAAACACCGTGTTCAGACATAACAGTGCCGGTGGATATCTCTCGTAAGTTACTTTCTGTAGTATATTCAAAATGAGTGTATTAGAATTGTTGTTTTATAGCCATTTATTTTATTATTTACACCTGAGTGTATGTATGTATGTATGGGTGTACATATGTATATGTGTGTGTGCGTATATGTATGTATGTATGTATGTATGTATGTATGTATGTATGTATGTATGTATGTATGTATGTATGTATGTATGTATGTATGTATGTATGTATGTATGTATGTATGTATGTATGTATGTATGTATGTATGTATGTATGTTTTAAATGAGAATCCGTTTATCATTGGTGAGTAAGTTTGGTAATGATTTGGCTGAATTTGTTTCTAGTTATTTCTCTTTTGAGCCATTATACATTTCAATTTGTTTTGTACTGCATAAAAATAAATGTTACCTTACACAGAATATGTATGTTCGAAGAAGTTTCATTTACCAACCTACAGTCATGGGCAAGAAATTGGGTAAAATGGAACGAACCTGCGAAGATTAGTTTCGAGCATAGCTACTCTACATGGCATATCTCGTACACATTGCGTTGGTTGAATATGTCGATTTCAACCTTTCAATTTTAATCGGAATAAGCAAGCTATCACCCGTGGTTGTATATGTGTGTGATATTTATGCATACTGTGATACCGGTTCGCAATTACAATTAAGGTCACAAACCTAGTCAAGCTGAATACACGATTTTTGTCCATGCACCTTTCATCTGCACTGGAACTGTTGTTAATAAAAAATAAACTTCAGTTTAGAAATTTATTCTAGTAGCCAAAAGCAGTGTATCTCTTTATCACACAAATCAAATTGCCATTGTTCTGTTCCATTCTGGACAATACGGGACCCTCTCAGCAGAACTCGATTAACTGCTATAGTTCATTTTAACCATTGAGCGCGACATTACACTGAAGCGTGCAGCATGACAAATAACGGGAGAGAAGACACAAACTAATCACTCTGTTTGCATCAGCTCTAACTGTCCGTGCTCTTTGGTCTTGCTGCATGTGATGATGCCCACCAAATTAGCACGAAAGCGTGTCCCTACAAAGGCAGTCAACTTGGCTGCAAGCAGTTAGCTCACTGCATGTGTAGATTTTCTTCAAAACACCGTGAAACTGATTGCTGGTCGATTATCCAAACACGTGAAAAGTAATATACCAGGTATGATATTGGTATTTCAGCACTGGACACTTTTGCGATAAGAGAGGATGGAGGAGAAAATTATGAACCCTGAATTGTTTAATTTTTGAAGGAGCAAAGTACAGCGCTTTTGGGTCAAAAGGGGAGTGAAAGAAGCAAGTGCGAAAGCCTACTTCTCAAAAACTTAGTACCCGCCACCACGCATAGTGTCAGGCCGGGCAACCTCTTGAAAAAAAAAAGTGCTCAGTGATTCTGCGAAACGAACCAAGTACCTCCTAGATTGTAGTTGAGCGCTGTAACCGCTCGTCCACTGCAGCAGTGCTTGTGTTCGCCTTATTGCTGATATATCGTCATTCCTTCGAATGAAGCCAATTGCAAAAACGTCCCGTGAAACTTTGTCAAAAATAGAAAAAATAGTTAGAATGCGTTTTCCCAAAGTTACTAGAAGATAGAAACCGCCACGTGTGATTGTATAACCGTGCGCTATTTATTCTTGTACATTACTGTCATGACGTTGGGATAGCCGGCTCTAACGTACGCTACCTTCTCATAGTTTTCCAAATATAGACAAGAAAATAAAAATATATATCGGCCTGTGACAACGCTAATCAACTATTATGAGTTCACTGTCACTAGTGTCACTTTCACTAGATGAATGCTCAGTTTGCTTTCATTATCGTTATTTAGGAAAGTTTTGGCTGATTAACTCAACTATCTTAATTAGCATTGATTCTCACACCTAAGGACAGTCACACTTCATCTCGCTTTCTGAGTGGCTGTCACTCTCATATAACGCGTACTCCACTTTTTTATGCTCTCCGAGCATCTGACCCTGTTTTGCAGAGACCTTCCCTGACGTCTGCTGGGCCAGAAAATTGTCTTTATTATCTATCAATTTCAAGCTTTCGCGAAGCCGAAACGAGAGTCTCTCTCTCTTTTCATCCTTTTCGCACGTGTGATAACGTCTCTCGACCTCAAGACTCGTATACACGTCCCTTGCTTTGCGCACTCAAACAACGCTGGGCGAAATATTTGCACCGTGTTTTGTGAAAAGCATTAGCACTGAGACACCTCCCGACGAGTCTCCCTCATTTTACGTATACATATACCTAAGCGTAAGCGTATGCACGTTCTCGCATTCCGGCTTTATAAAAATGCTGCGGTGCATGGAACCAGCGAAATTGCGCTAACAATTTCATTTGATTACTGCTGTTATCTATTTCCGCACAATTCGTCTGCAGGCACCAAAGTCGCTCATGTGTCTTGTAATAAGAATATTGTAACAAAGGCTACCTTTGACTATAGGTACAAAACACCCTTACGTTCACCGCTATACCGTGCTAGATTGCACCGAATTAGTTAAGTAGCAGCGCACCTTCAATGAAATGTAAGGTAACTGGTCGCGTTAAATAGAGGAAGACATTCGAGGCACATTTTCAAACATTTCATGCATCGATTTATGTGTGGTTTCATTTATGTGGTACACCTGGAGTGTTGTTTACTTGTACTTAGTGAGATAGTGCATGGATTGCTCGATGACTTAAGGCCATCGAGCAATTTCGTTTTTAGCTGCAGTCGTTGATGAAAGGCGAGTGCTTGGCTTTGCACAGCCCGCCAAAACGCCTATTACAACGTACGCGGCATCCCGTAAGCGCTGTAGCAGACGCTCGCGGAACTGAAACTTAGATGCAGCAAATCATTGGCTGTCATCGTATACTCTCGATGCTAGACGCTTTGCGTGCTACCTTGATAATATCGGCACACACTTCTTTCTTTCCTTGTCGTTTCATCAGCTATCGTGTGTCCTCCTTGCCCTCTTAAGTGCCGAATAAGTTAAATTCATACCCGCGCTATAGTAATCCCTCCAGATAAGAGAACTTTTGGCTAAGAAAATGCGTAGCCAAAGAAAAAGCTTTGTGAATTCGGCCCCAGGTGTCACAACGAGGGGGTGATCGAGTGCCCCCCCCCCCTTCACTACAAAGGTTCTAGGCACAAGTTCATCAGCCACAGCATCAAATAGGTGCACAATAAGCCTTGCAAGTGTGAAGCGAATACCGCCTTTGCCGAAGAATGACGAACAATGGCATGGTGAACACACTACCTGAAACCATATGACGAATAATGGCGTAGCGGGTACCACACAAGTGTAAATATAGTAGCTGTACCAAGAGTGTATAAAAAAGGTGCTAAGCCCGCTCTCCAAGATTTCGCTGTGGCTTCGCCGCGTTCAGCAACGGGCTGGTGGTATCAAATACGAGGCATTTATTTGCGGACTGCAGGCACTTTTGCGCGTGCACGTATCTGGCCACCTACGTCTGGGTGACCTCGCGATCACCCCCTTCACTTGGGGTGAACCAAAATCAGTATTGGGGGGAAAGATGGTTTGACGAATGCCACTGCCTAGTCATGACATGAATGTGAGGATTGCGTAGCGTATATCGTCAAACTCTTTCCGCCAAACACGTGTGGTACGTACCAGTATACCACGGGTGGGTATACGCTATAGGTATGCTGGTATATGCCACAAGGGACTCACAGTTCTACCCTGGAATGGGGTGGACAGACATTGGCTGTTTTGATGCGAGAGCGTTAAGAAAAAGTATTCCATCGGCAGCGTTGGCCCGATAAATTCAAATAATATATGTCAGAATCGCAGCAGGACTCCAACTCAAGCATTCCTTGTGGCAATCAAATATACTACCGCAGAGCCATGTCAGATATTGACATTGCTTTGCAAAAAAAAGACCCTATCCAGGCGTAATGGTCAAACGCCAATTGTGGTTGCAGGGCTGGCTATCCACTTTTATGAATGTTGCATATGTGAGCCAGTACCTCGCTTATTCTCACGAAGATGAATAGTGACGTACAACTCGTGCTGCCCTACTTCCAAAAAATTATATTTTTGGCCTTGTCGAGGGGTTTGCAAGCTGCGGTCCGCGTGGCAGGGTTGTGCGGCCCCCTGCAGGGCGTCAAAAACCCCTTTTCCTTGACATTTACTATATGAAGGTCCACATGGAACCTTTGACAGGAACCATAACCATAAATGTTTAGGGACGAAGCTACTTAAGGCGTGGGCTGAGCACCCCGAGGTAATCGTATCTAGCAACCTCACGTTAGATCTTGAACCGGCCTTAGAGGGCGGTCTTAAACATATAACGAAATATATATAGGCTGAAAAATGCAAATGGTACGAAACTAGAGGACGTTACTTTTAGTAGGATAAATAGTAAAAATCACAGCATATCCATGGAGTGAATGTTGATGAGTGGGGCGAAACGTCCTTTAGTAAATTCGTGTGGCCGTCTATCCATCCGTGCGTCTATCCGTTCATCCGCGCGTCTGTTCGTTCATCCGCGCGCCCAGCCATTCGTGCAACCATCTGTGCGTCCACCTATGCTTCCATCCATCCGTCCGTCCCTGCGTTCGTCCGTGCGTCCATCCGTCCATTTGTGCGTCCATCCGTTCATGCATCCGTTCATTCGTCCATCCATCCCTGCGTCCATCAATTCATACGCGCGTCCATCTATGTGTACATCCGTGCGCGCATCGAACAGTCAGACAGATAGACAGACAGACAGACAGACAGACAGACAGACAGACAGACAGACAGACAGACAGACAGACAGACGACAGACGGATGCGGCCAGCGGATGATTCGCGATTTGCCGATTAAATTCCCCCCCAAGCTTCGCTGTATTCAGCATCATTCACTCCGTGGATATGCTGTGATTTTTTTTCTAGGTGAGGAGGTCCGCCATCGTAGTGAAATCGTAACAGTGACAGGGTCCGTCATTATAACAAAGCAGCTATAGTGACGGCCTCGTCATCGTAAAGCAATGCCTACGCTGATAAGGCCCGTCACCGTAGTGTAATGGTAAAAATGAGGTGGTCCCTTGCCTTATATCTGTAGTGCTTTTACACGCTGCCGTCCGTAGCTGTTACGGTGGTGTAGTGGTTTGACACGCAGTTCGAGAAGCGGTTGTCACGCAGGTCATCAGTTCAAATTTACGTTTTCGAATGTTTTACTAATCTCCTCCTTTTTTTTCAAGGCAGTGCTGCAAGAGAATCATGTCGCTGTCTGCGGCGGTTGTTGCACAATTAGCCATGTGAATTTCGTAACGCACTGCCGTTTGTGTTCGACTTCGGTGCGTCTTTTTTATTTTCTTCTCTCAGTATTTTTTGAAGTTTTGTTACTTGTTCTTAAATGTTAATCATGCTCATTCATAGGTGATATAACTATCAACTTCCTTTTATGTCCAACGTTCAATGAAGACATTTTCCGATGATATCGGTCATATACTGCGTGAGCAGATTCCGTTGTATGTGTGCGAATTAACTTTATTATAGCATTGAACAACCACCGTCGGTGGGGTTTCTATTCCTTTGCATTGATACCGTGGTTCCAATTTGCTACACACAATCTGTGGTTCCCAAATCAAGTCTAACCGCGTATTTTCCGTGTCGCCATATAAAGACGACGTATCGGCTGATGCCAAATGTTGTGCAGGTCAATACAGAATGTGTCGTAACCCTGAGTGCTGTGTAGTTGGGCAGCATCTTTGAGTAAGTCCCAAAACCACAATACATACGACTACAATACATGTAGCTCCGACTTCGAGCTTACTTTGCCTGAAATTGCACACACAGACTTATCCATATGATCGAATCGGCTCCATCAGAACGAGGAGATATTGCACGTCGCTTTCGTCCAATGAATGTGTGCTATTGGTATGCAAACGTAGATAGACATTAAAGACCCCCACGGTACAGTAGGAAGTCAACCGGTGATGTGCCCTCTGTAGCTCTCTTCCCATCTTGAGACGACGCTTGTCCTGCGGGGGCGATCCGTATCGTTCTCGGTGATTCAAATGTAAGCGCGCCGTATTCGTGGGCATGACTGGTCGTCTGGATGCTTTAAATTGCAAGTGCTAGCTGGAGCGGCTGCGGGCTTGGGTAAACCACAAGGTGTGACCAAGTCGATGTAACCAAGAGGCAAGAATAAACGTGCATCCAGCAGAGTCGATGTATCCAACGATGACGGAAGGTAGCCATAGGGAGTTTGAACGCAGTCATTTCGCTCAGCAGTAAAAAACAAACAAAAAATAAGCTAATCAATTTTTCCAATCACATCAGGGAGAGCAAAAACAGCATCACTATGTTGAGATCAGTCACTATAGGCACGTTGTTAGACAGGCCACCTCATAGCTGGAACATTACAGCTGTATTATTGCCTTCATGCGGCAGTGTCTGTGCACGCGCTTTAATTGGTGGCAGTTAAAACTCGTTGCGCTTGCAGAACTGCAGTGTATATCGCGGTGGGTGAACCCAGACCAGGGTTCTGGGGGAGCTGCAACTCAGCGAGCTGTGTCCGTCAGCGAAAACGTCTACACAGGTGATCATCAAGGTTCTCGCTGGCCAGTGGCTCCTCCCATCGCTCCACTGTAAGATGCTGCTTTTGAAATAGGCCACATTACTCGAAACAATATTGAAAACAGAAAAAAATGAGAAAATTCAGTTGGTCAGCGCAACTCGAACCGAAGTCGCATACCAACAACGCATCATGTTGCACACGAACAACGTATAACCACAGGCAACTGCACCTTGAAAAATCGGTGCAGTAGGGCTAACAACTGGCACAAACAGCGACGTGACTTTCTTGCAAAAAACTAGATTGCGACTCTTTGAAAGCAGTAACGTATGTATTGACGCATTGCTATAAAAATTCAAAAAATAACAAAACAGGATTTGAATCGACGACATGCAGCACCATCACTTCCCACCTTTGCGTCACCCCACTACGCCACCATAATTTTGTTTCTTTATCGCAGTTCTTCATCAATTTTCAACAGAAAATTTTTCTACAATTGTTTTATGTACAATATAGTGATTCCATGCGTGGTACCCAATTGGGCATATTGTCTTTTGTTTTTTGCAGTTCCAGAAACGAAGTTAAGGACTCTCGAAAGTATTTTATAGCTCGTCGCGCATCTACATATCGCAATGCCTATGACCTATAGGTGACTCGCAATTCAATTCAACATGGCTGCGGAAGAATGATCAACCCTTGAACTCCGATAAGAAAAGATAGGAGGTACATACGGAAGTGTTTTCCATGCCGCTTTCACCGGGAGAACTCTTCATCGTCAAATAAATATATATATTTAACCAAAGTACTTTCCCAACCGATGGGAACTGCTGAATGTTCATTAAGTTCCGATGTTGTGGATGTTGTAAATATCGATAGCCCCTTGGTGATAAAAGTGCACGCTGGCAACGCGAAGGAAGAGCCAGAGTCTGGTTGAAGGCAACGTTTATTGCACGACCGTCCGCTCAGGCCGCGCCCAACGAACTCTCCTGTCCCGTCTCACAACCGCGCAGTTGAAAAACAATCATAAACAAAAACAGTCTGCGCTTCCCCTCTTCCTTGCTCTCAGCAAGGAGAAAAGAAATTCTCGGGATGCTTTCTTTCGGGCGCGCCACCTGCGTTGGCCATTATCGCCGACGGACCATAACCTGATCTTGCAGCTTCAGCTGCTCCCCGGTCGCTTCAGTCACATGGCCCGGACCACGGCGGTCGCCTGGCCGTCCTGACATCGGCTGCGGTAGTTCGCATCCCCGGCGCAAACTCCAAAGCAATAATTCAGGGAAACTGTCACCGCCTTCAAGCCACCTCTACCGAGGACCCCCTGTGGCGTCGACTCCTCGGATCCGCGTCCACTGCAGCCTTACAACTTGAAAACGTATTCTCAGAAGCTCACACACACAGAGACTGACTGTTCGCTACCTCATTTCTTGCCACAGTGCAAAGGGTGGTGGTGTCCGCTGATCGACCGTGTATCAAGGATGCTTTGCGTAATTCTGTGCGTGGTACGAAAGCTGTGCCGCGAACTAGAATTGACGTATGAACTGAACGGAACTCCGACATCATTAGCGCCGAGCTTATCAGGTGGATTTGCTGCAGTAGTGGGCCACTAGCGAGTAGCGCACCGTCGCGGCCGCACAGGACCGAATGTTTAACGTACCGATGGTTTGCAAACACATTTCTCCGTCGTCATTACTTGCGCTGTTAGCATCATGCAGCTCCTTCTTCAATGTGTCAACGATGGGTGAATGATGATGTTAAGGCAAGGTTCGATTGTTAAAACTGTATTGCACTAAAGTTACAAGTGAATCGGCAGTAGTTACATGTAGAAGGAAACGGATTTCGGTGCTGGAGCTTGATCAGCTACCTCCAACGCCACTCGTGTCTCGGCTCACCCTTCTCGCTGACGATGCGTGGCTATGCATTCCCGGCTCACCAACTCACTTTTGTTTTTTTTTAATGATCTTCAAAGCAACGCTTCATGGCAACCGCGCCGAGCGGACGCGCTAAGGTCTCGGAGTCCACGTATACGTAGGGTGGCGTTTCTTGTGCGGGCGCCGAGACGCTGCCGGCGAATGTGGCTGTGTGAAGTCGAGTGGCGCTGAGAAAAGGAACACAAGCGTTTAACTTCCCAGTAAGTAGCGCTTTTGTCACAGCCATGATCAGAATGAGAGTGCACAATTCCTTTCTCTCGGTTGTTGCAAGGTCCAGCGGCGCGATCGAAACAAGGATATCGAGACGCTTACGCTTTTTGCAATGTTAAAATTACGAAAATTCATCGAATAACAACATTGTTCAATGGCACCGGTGAAGTGCAGGAAAAGTTAGCGTGGACGGTAGTCGTGACTGCATATTTCATTGCTCCAACTATTTCTCTTCGTTCGCCGAGCTCGAGCGTGTTGGTGGCATGCGGCGCTTTGTAATATCTACTGTAAGTGGGACACATTCAATGCGCATGAAAAGTATGCTTTTATTTTTAACTCGCTGAAGGATACTATACAATAAATAGAATCAAAGTGACTTACGAGCGTGAAAAAAAAAACATTATCGGACGACGGGAACTGAACTTACTCTCTGTTTGTGACATCGTCTTAACTGGCAAGACGCCGGCATGAAGCTTGAAGAAGAATGTTTCATCCCCTGGACGCACACGCACTCGTTTAACGCGGTTTAACAATTTGCTTCATGTTCCAGCAGAGTACTGAGTGCGGTACAGTGGAAGTAGAAGATTGTAAACCGTTTCTTGTACCTTCACGACGTAAAGGTCCCTTTTTTCCGCACTGTCTGCCTAATGCGATTGGCTAGTGCTTCGATCGCCCGAGTGTGTAGTGCCTTCAGTTAGTTTAGAAGGTAGAACGCGGGGCTACTTTAAGGAAATCATCGAGTCCTTTCGCTTCTTGAAGGCATGTTTTTCTTTTGAATATTGAGCGTAGTTTCCCGTAACAATAAAAATTTACTGCGCCATTAACACCTAGGCGGGGGAGTCTAATACCCCTGTCACACGGCAACCACCAAACTCCGTTGAACACCGTCAACGTAAATCTCCCCTAGGGGGTTCGACGGAGAAGGAGTTGTGGCAGTGTCACACGGCAATGACAAGGTTGCAACAGTTGCCGCGAGGGGGCTCAGCTGGCGCTGTTTGATTTTCGGAAAAGCATTCTAATCTCATCTCTTCTGATTTTTTTGTGAAGCCTTGTTATGCGGTTTTTTGCAAAAAAGCACTATTAGGTAATATGCGACTAACAAACCATTAAAAATAATTTCAAATAAAAACGCATTTGCTAAATGTAGCAATGCTGCTAGTGACGCTGGCCACATTGTGCTTTTAGTTGTTTTCTTGCCGGTATACATGCTCGGTACAAAAATTCTTATGCTTCCTTGCCTCGTGAGCGCACATTTTGTGTTCTTCAGCCATGAGTGACACAGCGGACGACGTGAGAAAGTGGTACCATATTGCGCGGGTAATGACGTTTATCGGCTGGCGCCGGCCGGCCCGACTCGTGAGGCACGGTGTGTAGGGCATCGGTGTTGAGAGTAAGTGAACTCTGGCGGGCGTAAATATATGTAAACAAACACGCGTTGTGAATGAGTACTACAACAAAAGAACGTTTAATATTGCCAAAATGTATTATTTTTTCACTGCGGCCACTTAGTGCTCGAAATTTTTCTCTGACCTCTGGACTGCTGGGGACGAGAGTACCTCGTTTCGCTGCGAAGGGAGATCGTTGAACGTCCTTTGCGAAATGCTCCGTTTACCTTCGTTTGCGTAAGGGTGGCCGTGTGACACGGACCGCATCTTCGTTGTCGTAAGGACGAGGAAGTTAAACGGTCTTCGCGGGTGCCCGTGTGACAGGGGTATAAAATGACTACAAACATACGGTAACGCCTCCACCCCCCCACCCCTCATTTTTACCATTAATCTACAGTAACAGGCCTTTTCATTGTAATGATTGATTTACGGTGACAGGGCTAATCTACAGTAACAGGCCTTTTCATTGTAATGATTGATTCACGGTGACAGGGCCCATCGCTATAGTCACATCACTGTTATCACGGGCCCTGTCACTGTTACGATTTCACTACGGTGACGGCGCCCGTCACTTGAACGATAGGAATGCGCTGACGGGCCCCGTCACTGTAGCCTCGATTATATTACGCTGACGGGCCCCCTCACTCTAACGATAGTACTACGGACCCCCTCACTCTAACGATAGACTCTCACTCTAACCATAGCCACTGCCAATTTTCGCGGGTGTGAACGCCGCTACCCTTGGCTACACCCATGACTTTGACCTAGAATGGTATTTTCCGTTGTAACGTCTCTTTGCAACATTGTGACACACTTGCTGTATCAGGCAAGTAAGCTGAAGGTGCTGTCTGTGGTGGTTTGAGGAAGAATAAGACGCCTAATTCCTGCAGCCCATTTGTGTAGTGCCTAGAATATACTTACTAGTGTGCCGACCACCGAGCGTTTCCAATGAGAGACGCTTGCACTGCCGATGATGCCTTTTTCCGAAGGCCACCAGACGGTGACACCCTCAGCGACCGAGCTATCCGAGCGGCGGGGTGCACCGAGCGCGCGCGTCGCACGCGCGTTTCATGCGTGTCGCTTGCGCTTGGGATGCACTTCGGATGTGCGTTCGTTAAGCCGTTAACGTTGGAGATGTGTACTTTCTGAGCTCTCGGCAATGAGAAAGGAGGCGCGCCAAAAGCGCTCGCCTCGAAAACTAGCGGCTATCGCACGCCGAGGGACTTGCCCTGAGCAAGAGGAGCATCGCCCCTAAATAGCTTACAAGCACAACCTTACAAGCACAACCACATCTCAATCCACACTTACAACAACAACCTTATGACCTGTGGAGCAGCATACTATATCTCAGTGGCGTAAATTATTTGGGGTCAGCACCTACCCTGTGGTCAGCCAGGGTGGACACCTTATACAAGTGTACCCTCTTGAGATTTGTCTTCTTGATAACCCATTTGAATTCTTTGCCAGACAACGTACTTTCCGTAAAAACAACATTGAAATCTGAAATACTTTCCTAGAACAGAGTCAGAGGACTTCTAGGCACTACGCACGATGGGTAATACCTTTTTGCGTTAGCACAAAAAGTTCCATTATTTTTATTGCATGCTTTACCCTAATATATGAAGCTGCAAAAATGCTAGTGCCTACCTACGAGTTTTTATAAGAAAGTAACTGCGCCATGTGACGTCGCTTATGTACTGTTGGATACTAAGTGCTATTTATTCTGGCCGTGAACCGATATTCGTGCTGGTTATTAGAATATTTTACATTATTATTATTATTATTATTATTATTATTATTATTATTATTATTATTATTATTATTATTATTATTATTATTATTATTATTATTATTATTATTATTATTATTATTATATGTGAATGCATATTTCATTTTATAACATTTAAAATAAACTATATGTACAAAACAAAATGGCTGCCGTGGCAAGGTGTGCGTGTCCCGTTGTGGCCTTGATGGATTGTCTCCACTCGTTTCTCTTCCGAAGAAAATGTAACGAGCAACGCAATATATTACGAAACTTGACTCGAATTCCAACAACGTAGAGCTCACCTGGTCAGCGTCAGTCACATCGGCATCAAAAGATGACAACCCCGATTGGTGGCGACTATGGTCTGGACATGCCGCTCTTCCCTCTTTAGTTGTGTCTCTGCTGTGCGTTCCGTGCATGCCTGGTGGCTTACGCCAACAAAAATGCCATGTAGCCCACTACTGGGGCCACCGGGCAGATTGAAAGTGCGCTGCGAGCAATTCACGAAACGGAGGAATATCTCCAGCCCACAGGCCATAGCCAGCAGATCGCGCTAGAAATCGGAGCGGCTACTCGATTGCCCTATGAGGAGCGAACGTAAGTCGAAGGGCTGGAAGCCATTTGCCAAGAACGATATTAATTTACGCGCGAGTGGAGGAGACACTGCACCCAGATTAGTCATGATAAAGATTTGGGGAACGTTGGCATCGGCAGGGTACTGCATTGGGAGGGGCAAAGCTGCAGTGTGGTGCTTCGCAGCCGCGACGAGGGGGGCTAAAAGAGAGCTTAAGTTGGGGGGACTACGCAAGCGCTGGTGTATAGCTTAGGAAGGTAGGGGGAGATCCCCTGTAGCCCCACGTCAGTCGTGGCAAGCCTTAGTCAAAAAAAAAAAAATATGACCGCCAGTGGATCGTGGCGCGAGGCAGTTGCAACGCCAAGATACTTCGTCTTCTCAATCTCTCTTTGTGGCTCTTTCTGTTTGTGCTGAATCCCAAGTACTAACAGCATTTCGCACACTATAGTCGGCGACAACCTAAGAATAAATATAAGCTCCGCCTACGAGGCCGAATCGCTCTATATTCCATGTCTTTGCGCTACAAAAAAAAAGTAGTTGCCAAACAAGGGCAATCCTTTTCCCACATGCAACCGTATTCTTGCAATCCTTTATTGATATTTAGATACAGAAACTAAAGCTTGTTGAGAAAAATTTTGAGGGTACTGAGCTCAGTGCCAGCTTAGCAGTATATCTGCTGGTTAAATCACACCCACTACCGCGCATATCTCGGTGTCCAAGACGAAGAAATATACATCTCTCGAAGACGACGTCTCTGCACGTTACCTATAATGGTACTGAAAGAAACGATGCCACAATTAAAGTGAAGTTTAAAATAGAAGAGTCGTCCTCTTGCGCATTCAGAAAACGACACAGCGACATAAATCAAAAATTTTGAAGTCGTTGGCAATTTTCATGTTGTTTTACGAAACTTTCACTGCCAGGTTTCTTCGCTATCTGCTATAACTATGACAACTATGACTCAAAACAATCAACCGAGAAGTGATATGAGATCGACTTCGTGAATTTTTGCTCTTGTGCACCTGTAAATACCAAATACGCGTCTCGCGTTTCGGTGATTGTCATCATGCTTGAGGTAAACGCCAATTTTTCTTATTTCACGTCTTCTTTCAAAATAACAGTGCGTAGCGCACATTGTGTTTAACTGTCGGAAACATATCAAACGTTATCGTTAAGGTAATGCCAAGACGATGTACGCGTCCAAATGGTGGTGACCAGAGGCTGTAGGCGAATTTTTATATTTTTCAGTTTGACAATTTGCATTTAATGGTTTGGCACGACCCCGTCAGTTCTTGAATATTACCGTTTTCAAAACGCGATCCGGTTTTGTTGGAACAGGGGCCACTATATCCTCTATGCATTTGTCTGTGCGACGGTGTGTCTCAGCTTGCAAGAGGGTTTCTCTCTCCAGTGAATGAGATTGAATTGCGTGCCAGACTTCGCATTCATAGGGGAGTGCAATGCGTCCTTCATGTTTTCTTTCACGCGATTCTAATTAATTAAAAACACGTTTTCACTACGTAATGCATCATACAATACAAGCTAAATGCAAAAAGAACACGTTAGACAAACTAACACACTTGTTCGTCCAAAATTAGAGTATGCATGTTCTGTCTGGGATCCCCACCAATCTCACTTATCCAACATTCTCGAATCGATTCAAGATAGAGGCGGAAATGTTGTAGGCC